>NW_022986300.1:28360-56928 GCF_902500255.1 Thalassophryne amazonica | reverse complement strand
CAGTAAAAAAATTAAGGTGATGTCACAGAAACCAACGATTCCTGCAGGCTGACATGAGCGTTTAAAAACAGCAGGTGAAATCAGCCTAAATTCTCCATGTTTATGACTTAATATCTCAGGACATGTGGCACCAAAAATAAAACACAATACACCAATAGTTTCATAATACTTTATTTATTTAGAATAGTCAGCTCATTTGACATTTCATTTGTCAGAGATATGCGCTTTAAGAGTTTTAATGAATGGAGAGATGGATTTATGATAGATATGGGCAGATCATATTTTGTAACTGCTGGATGTGTTTGCTTGTGTTTTCAGGATCAGGATGATCTCCTGATCATGGACCTTGGAAGCCCTCAGTACCAGGCGCTCAACACTCCTGCTGCTGAAAACATTTTATTGACTTTTGTCCATCCCACATTTTATCTGACTTCCTCCACTCCTGCTCATCCCGCCTTTGTTACTGATCCTCCAAAACCCAGCACCCCTCCTAGCACTCCTGCTCATCCCGCCTGTGTTCCTGTTCCTCCAGAACCCAGCGCCCCTCCCAGTACTTCTGCTGATCCCAAACCCTATGTAAAAAAGCCCCCAAATGCCTTCATGGTGTTTAGACAGAAGCAGCACCCACTTGTGGTGGCACAGCAGAAGGTGAAAGACTGTGCCATCGTGAATAAGATTCTGGGACAGATGGTGAGTGTGCACACTCCTCACGTGCACAATCTTATCATTGTGTCAGTGAGTGCGTGAACTGACAGTGTGTTGTCTTGTGTTTGCAGTGGCATTCTCTCTCTGCAACAGAGAAAGAAGAATATTTCCAACTGGCCAGAATCGAGAGCCGACGACATTACGAGCTCCACCCGACGTGGAAGCCCAACAGGAAGGTGAGGAAACAATCAGATCGAACACGTGACTCTTGTTTTTAGCAGCTGGCATCATACAGAAAGTCTGAATGTGTTTATTTATTTATTGTGCAGGTTAAAAAGGTCAAGACACCTCAGCACTGACCCTCAGCAGCCTGCAGAGTCATCTCCAAATCTATTTTATTTTTTTACTATCTGGAAATATATTTTTGAATAAATTTTCTTTATAACATAAAATGTTTGACTACATTCACTGTTTTGTGCATTTTTCAAGGAACCAACAGGTCACTTATTTCATTCTTACTTTAGACAAAACCTGATCAGTTTAATCAACTCAATTATTTTGAGGGAATTATTTCATTTCCCTGGACTCATATTATAATATCATCTTAAGTAAAATAAACCTAACTGAGTAGAGAGAATAATGTAATTTTGTGTGTGTGTGTGTGTGTGTGTGTGTGTGTGTGTGTGTGTGTGTGTGTGTGTGCGTGTGTGTACACGCGTGTGGGTGATTCTTAGACTACGGGCACTTATTATGTCCTTTGATCATATTGTATGAAAAACAGAAAAAAGGGGAAATTTCACACTTTTATAGTTATCTTTACAATGAAAGTGTGTTAAGAAATTTGTTCTAGTAGTCTATGATGACTTTTTCACCTTTTTTCAGCATCATTGGCAAATATTGCCGATGATGCTGATGATTGTTTTGTGCTTGTCCCACACCCAGACTTTTGATTTTCAATGATAAAAATGAATGGTAAAGAAATGTTTTTTCTAATGTTTTAAAATATCTCTGAATAAAATATCAGTAAAATAATCAAAACATAATTGGGGTATTCAATGTCATACAACTGTTGTAATTTTTTTAAACAAAATGTAGTTGTCCCACACTATTGCCGTAATTTCCACCACAACACTGTAATGTCCCTTTAAACAGTTTGTATGAAAGATTGTTTGGGTAGTTTCTATGGAGATAAACAGTGACATCAGAGCACATGTATAAAGTGCCAAATCACAACAAACAGTTGCCCCAAGGCGCTTTATATTGTAAGGCAATGGTGTGGTGGAAATTACATTTACAAGCCCAATAGTGCCCGTAGTTAAAGAATCACCCGTGTGCGTGTTGTGGATTCATTCTAAATGTTTTCCACAACACATAAATTAAGGCAACACAGTAAATGCAAAAAGCACTTACAAACAAGTGCAAACAGAGATTTCTGATGTCCGCTATCTCTCTTGCACCATCCACAAGACACGCGTTTCAGGCAGGACATGCGCGCACAGCCAGCTGGACATGCCGCCACCAGATATGGACATGATAACAGCACCCTGCTTCTCATTCATGTCATTTCATGACTGTACGTCTGTGACCATGGATCATCTACAGAGGAACAGACGGATCATATTTGTATTGTCCGCTTGATAAGAGGGATTCAATAAAATGTGGTGTTTTTACATGGTGTGTGGTTTTATTTTTTCTTAAATACATCCATGTCATTCTTGATATCAAGCATTTTCCATCACATTTTACTGCACAGTGATGGTAGCTCAGTGGTAAACTTTCTGGTTGACAATCAGGGCTTTTGGAAAGTGCAGGTTCAAATCCCATAGGTGGCATGTATTTTTTTTATTTTCGATGTGTAACCATATGTGTAACCACATCGCGCAGCTGCTCGCACTGTGTACCCATGTGCAAGAAGCAGTGTTTGTGTTCTAAATAAACAAATGACTCATCGGGTTTTTAAATGTTTTATTGTAGAGTACGTTCACATCACATATGATCGAAGTAGAATAAACGTCTATTTACTAATGTGACCGTGAACACTTCTGCTGTATGTAACTCCCTGTCAACAAACTGCTTATGTACATTATGAGGTCTGTTAGAAAAGTATCCGACCTTTTTATTTTTTCAAAAACCATATGGATTTGAATCACGTGTGATTGCATCAGCCAAGCTTGAACCTTCGTGCGCATGCGTGAGTTTTTTCACACCTGTCGGTTGCGTCATTCGCCTGTGAGCAGGCTTTGTGTGAGCACTGGTCCACCCCTCTCATCGTTTTTTTATTGCGAATAAATGTCTGAACGATTTGGAGCTTTGCTGCATCAATTTTTTTTCCAGAAACTGTGAGAGACCTCCAGGTGGACACCGTCTGGAAAATTAATATGGCTTTCAGGGATGATTTTATGGGGATTCATTCAATTTAAATTTTTTTCTTTTTTTTTTTTTTTTATATTGCGCCAAATCACAACAAACAGTTGCCCAAGGCGCTTTATATTGTAAGGCAAGGCCATACAATAATTATGTAAAACCCCATAAGATGGGACCTGATTATTCAAAACCTTATAAGTAAGAAGAAGAATTTTAAATTCTATTCTAGAATTAACAGGAAGCCAATGAAGAGAGGCCAATATGGGTGAGATATGCTCTCTCCCTCTAGTCCCCATTAGTACTCTAGCTGCAGCATTTTGAATTAACTGAAGGCTTTTCAGGGACCTTTTAGGACAACCTGATAATAATGAATTACAATAGTCCAGCCTAGAGGAAATAAATGCATGAATTAGTTTTTCAGCATCACTCTGAGACAAGACCTTTCTAATTTTAGAGATATTGCGTAAATGCAAAAACCAGTCCTACATATTTGTTTAATATGCGCTTTGAATGACATATCCTGATCAAAAATGACTCCAAGATTTCTCACAGTATTACTAGAGGTCAGGGTAATGCCATCCAGAGTAAGGATCTGGTTAGACACCATGTTTCTAAGATTTGTGGGGCCAAGTACAATAACTTCAGTTTTATCGGAGTTTAAAAGCAGGAAATTAGCTAATTGGTGTGTGTCCTCTGGCTTCATGGATAGATAAAGCTGGGTATCATCTGCGTAACAATGAAAATTTAAGCAATACCGTCTAATAATACTGCCTAAGGGAAGCATGTATAAAGTGAATAAAATTGGTCCTAGCACAGAACCTTGTGGAACTCCATAATTAACCTTAGTCTGTAAAGAAGATTCCCCATTTACATGAACAAATTGTAATCTATTAGACAAATATGATTCAAACCACCGCAGCGCAGTGCCTTTAATACCTATGGCATGCTCTAATCTCTGTAATAAAATTTTATGGTCAACAGTATCAAAAGCAGCACTGAGGTCTAACAGAACAAGCACAGAGGTGAGACCACTGTCTGAGGTCATAAGAAGATCATTTGTAACCTTCACTAATGCTGTTTCTGTACTATGATGAATTCTAAAACCTGACTGAAATCTTCAAATAGACCATTAGATTACACAGATTAAGGAGTGATCCAGACGGTTTAAAGACTTCCCACAACTGCTGAGAGCACGTCGCGTTCCGAGCGCCGATCGACAGGCTCAAACAACCAGATCATTTCCAACGTGAAGTCTTTGTTGATCCGGGACGTCCTCTGACTTTCACAAAAAGGCAGAAGGCGTGGACATCAGCACTTTTTCGGCACATTCCACTGTTACAGGAGTTTTTTCATGGAAAGAAAAGCGGAGGGACGCGCTATAGAGCCGTTCATTACGCGGCACAGAACCACCTCCATGTTGGTCTCACAGGACGGCTTTCAGGTGGATTTCAGATGGCTGTCGGTTGCTTTTCAGTCGTGTGATTATCCGAGAAATTGAGCATGAGCTGGACATGCCCCAACATGTCCTGTGAGGCTTCATCACGGCATTGCTTTGCGCCATGCGGCTCCACCGCGACGCGCGGAACTCCTCCGCACATCTGTCTCAATGTGCCGAAAAAGTGCTGATGTCCACGTCTTTTCACAATCCCTGTGCTAGTCAGACGACATACCGGATCAAGACAGCGTCCAGTTTAGAAATGAACGGCACATTCCACTGTTACAGGAGTTTTTGTCATGGAAAGAGGAGCGGAATTCCGTGCGTCACGGTGGAGCCGCATGGCACAAAGCAACGCCGTGATGAAGCCTCACAGGACATGTTGGGGCATGTCCAGCACATAATTTTGGCCAGGAGTTCTTGAACCTGTGCACTCAGCCTTCTTCCGACTATGTGTTAAAGTCTGCTTAGTCATAAAACAAAAAAAAGACAAACACAAACAACCATACCAACCCCCCCTCCCCAGAGGACCGTCCCATCAAACCCCGGGAAGAGGAGAAAAGAAAAAACACAACCCAAACTTAAGCTTGCAAACAAAAAAAACTCTTACCCCCCCCGGAAGACATGTAGGGACCAACACCCCCCAGAGTACATCCCACCAGCTCCAGGAGTAATAACCACAGCCGAGGTCCCTCTGGGATCGAAAGTCACCCACAGGGACTCCCAGCACCTCCCAGAGGACCGTTCCATCAAACCCCAGGAGACGCCCCCCCTCATGACTAACAGACCCAGCCCCGGCCGTCTACGGCTAGACGGACCCACAGCCCTTCCCCCCCCAGAGGACACCACAGTCACACCCTGAGGGCGGAAACTGGGGGAAAAAAAAAACATACAAACAACAACCCCAACCCCACCCCCTCAGCGCAGTGGAAACTGGAAGTACGTCCAGTGTCACCAACCATGACTATACCCCAAAAGTCAACTGGGAGGAGTGGAACAGCGGTAATGGCGTACGGCACAAGACGGTGCCACCCCTCCTACTTTTAAACCAGCCACCAGCTGCGGGTATAATCCACTGCCCCAAACCTCAGCTACGCCGATGGCATACGGCTCAAAGGTGCGCTGAAGCCGGAGGTGGAACAGGGAATCAACAAAAAAAAAACACCCCGAACCCCCCCCTCCCGGATGCAGAGGTCACCTGGGAAACGCCCAGCACAACCAAACTGCACCACCCCAGCAACGCCGACAACCTACGGCTCACACGGCTGGGGCCAGAGGAGAAGACAGGGAAGTAAAAAAATAAAAAATACCCCAACCCCCCCCCCCCCCTCCCGAGTGCAGAGGTTACCTGGGAAACGCCCAGCATAACCAAACTGCACCACTCCAGCAACGCCAACAACGTACGGCTCACACGGCTGGAGCCAGAGGAGAAGAGAGGGAACAACAAAAACAAAAAAAAGAAAAAACAACCCAATTACCCCCCCCATCACCCCCTAGAGGACCGTCCCATCAAACCCTGGGAGGTGAAACCAAAAGAAATAAAAAAGACCAACAGACAAACATAAAGTCACCTGGGTAATTAACTCCACCAGACCACACACAGTGCTTTAAAACCCACAAAAACAACAAATTAACCCCTGATAAAAACACCTCATACTAAAACAAGAAACGGATAATAGACCAATAAAAAAAAACTAACATTGGCCTACATCGTCATGTGCAAAGAATAGAAAAACATTGTGTTTTCCATCCTTTGAACCTGAACGGTAATGTGACTCTGTCACCAACAGAGGGAGCCAAAGTGCCAAATAAGAAAATCCCCGTGGTAACAGAGTAAAAACCAATTCACACTGCTGTAAATGACAGCAGGTTATACCAAACAGCTTAAAGTGCAAACCAAAAACCACCGGGGCTGCTACAACAGGCGTCGGAGCCAGCTGCACGGGAGGAGACGGGGCTACAGCCGTAACAGCGGGGTGCGACACGACCCAAGCTGTAAACTCCGCCATGCGCGCACCAACGCGCACAACCCGGACGGAGAGCACCCGCAACTGATCTCGGATCAACTCCAACATCTGCTGCAGCCTTCCCGGCAAAAATACCGTCTCTGCTTCCGCTGGTCCATTGTTAAATGGCCAGAGACTACTGTTATGTTTCGGACGCGGTTGGAGCACCGACCCAGCGTTTGAAAGGACCCAGCAAAAAATAAGCAGAGCACGGTTCAAAAGATAACAGAATTTAATAAACATAACAGTGTGCAGTGCTAAACAACCAAAAAGTCCGCGGTCTGGTGAGGTGGAAACACGGCGCGCTCTCAACAGCGCAAACGGTCCGGAGCCACAGCAGTTCGGACCCAGGGACCCCGCCGACACCCCCCAGGTGGCCGCGACAAACCAAGTCTGTGAAGAAAGAAAACATGAGGTGAGTCCAACTCCACACAGAGAGACACAACTCAAAGGTGCACGCAATCAGCAAACACTTCCTGGCTTAAATCTATACATCAGCTTCTCACCCTGCAGGCACGGAACAACTCAGTTCAAATCTCCACTGCAGCAGAAGCTGATTAGACAATTAGCATAACGTGACAGCTCGATACAACAAGGTGTGAGGGACACCAAATCCACTGTCATTACTTCATAAAAGTCACCAAAAACCGAATTACCTCAGGAAGTGTGCTGAAGAGCGTGAGACCTCACCCAATCCTCCTTCACAGACTGTGGCGTCAAACCTGGAGCGGTCTCTGCGTCCGTGATGGTGAGATTGTTCTCCTGATGTCGATCTCACACGTCTGCTCACAAGGTCGAGTCTCTGGCAATCACACACTGTGCATTCAAGGTTTAAATGCAGCAATCTCTGATCAAGACAAAATACACCACAGCTGTGAGTCCTGATGACCTGCATGTGAAAACAAGCCTCAGGTGTTCAGGGTGAGGTCCTAATGCTCAGCCACTCAGTCCTGAATGCATACCACCTGGTGGGAGAAACAGAAAACAAAACCCAAGCCAGCCAAACACCCCAGCCCACAACAATATTAATTTTCCGAACGGTGTCCACCTGGAGGTCTCTCACAGTTTCTGGAAAAAAACTGATGCAGCAAAGCTCCAAATCGTTCAGACATTTATTCGCAATAAAAAAACAACGAGAGGGGTGGACCAGTGCTCACACAAAGTCTGCTCACAGGCGAATGACGCAACCGACAGGCGTGAAAAAACTCGCACGAAGGTTCAAGCTTGGCTGATGCAATCACACGTGATTCAAATCCATATGGTTTTTGAAAAAAATAAAAAGGTTGGATACTTTTCTAACAGACCTCGTATGTTGGATCACTTGACTCCAACAGCCACATTTACTTTGTGGGTCAAGATCACCAGAAGTTTCTTTTTTTTTTAACCACAGTTTGTGAGCGTGATAAAATGTGCATATACACTAATGTCAGCAAATATGTATATTTTGGGGCCTGACTACAATAACTGTTGATTTTCAGGTCAGATGATAATGATAATTGCATTTAAAATTGCTTTGCAAGTTGCCAATATTTAGCACTGACTGATTTGTATCAGCTCATTTTCTTTTGTTGAGGATGGTTTTCATTGTGAGCAGCTGTCACTCTGAACTAAAAACGTAAACAAAACAAACAGAAAAACAAATAGTTATCATCCGATATTGTTTTTCAACTCATAGTTAACTTAGTATGTATTCTAATCTATGTAAATACTGTTTTATGTTTATTTTTTGGCCCCAAACACTTTTCTTCCCATTCATTGTGAATTTTCTGTGTACTAAAAGTAGGCATTACAGGTTTTCTGTCAACAACATTTTATTGAGTCTTAAAGTAAATAAATACAAAATCGGTCACCGGATCCTTGATTTCTGGACATAAATAAAAATGAATAAAATCTGTAGTTTTTGTCAAAAGCATTTCCTTTCAGACATTTTGGCATGAATGTCTCTCCATATCTCTGGGAGGAAAAAAAACATTTTGATCGATTGTAGTTTGTTTGTATTACATTTTGAAAGGGGTGTCAAAAGCGCCACCGTGTTGAAGCCTCACAGGACATGTTGTGACATGCCCAGCTCTTCCACCATTCGGAAGATTCAGATGGCTTTCGGTGGCTTTTCAGTCATTTCTGTCGTCTTTCACTTCACAAATGTGTTTCTGAAGTCTTTGGTCTCATGAAGTTTTCTGTTCTATGCTTCTTTCTAAGCGTAAAACAGACACAAACAAAAGATTTGTTTCATTGGCTTTCTGTCATTGATGATTGTTTATTATTTCTGCTAGGAAATAAAGAAAGGAGGAATATGTTCAGAGTGGTTCAAATGTTGCATACATGGAATTCAGTGCATGTAACTCACCAAAATGTTTTCTTGACAAATAAATTTTACGTAAGTGTTATTCACCACAAAATCAGACAAAAAAGCAAACAGACAAAAAAACTTGTTTTTGAGGTTGCATCTATTGTTTGCATGGTGTTTAATGCTGGATTAGGAAAAACATTCTTTGTTGAAGCTTCTTCACCTTAAAAACAGCACGTTTGTCAAATCTCAACTGTTCATTGCTTCCACTTGGGGGCGATGAAAGGAGGAGTATGGTCTGAGTGGTTCTAACATTGTGTACATAGAATTTAGTGTGTGGAAATTAACCAATACATGTTTCTGTGACAGCAAATCAACACTGATGGATAGTTAAAAAACCAAACAACAAAAAATTTGTTTTGGAGCTTACATCTGTTGTTTAAATGACATTTAAGGTTGCATTCATGTAGGCGGTAAAGGTGGAAAATCCGTTAACTGAAAAGTGTGGATTCAGTTAGTGAGCCCAGAAAACAAGATTAAATTTAGCACAATTTTTTTAAATAGTTCATAATTAATTGTTAACAATATCATCTTGTAAAGACCATCCATATAATAAAAGGGGAGCAGCCTCTCTGGTCCTTTTGGTGTACTTATTAATTTTTTCAAGATGATTCATGTCTTGAAAACAGCAAGGTGATTGGACCAATATTTTTGGACAAATTAGTAAGTTTTGACAAGAAACCTGCTTTTGTGTTTATTGTGTGCAAGTGTGGTGCTCCTTTTTGCAGAGGGACAAAGATACGTTAGAAGTTCAACTCAGGGCAACAAAAACTGTTCCCGGTTTAGAACATTTATCTGATGAAAATAGGTTGAAGGAACTCAGACTTACAACATTAGAAAACAGAAGAGCCCATGGCTCAAGTCCCCAGACTTTGAGAAAGTTATTGAAGCTTATAAAATATTAAACTGCCACGAAAATGCTAAGAATCAATTTTTCCAATTTACAGATTACACTGCTCTGAGAGGCCACTTGACTCTGTTAAAGGTTATTAGGTCAAGATTGAACATCAGAAAGATTTTTTTTAGCAACAGAATTGTCACCTTGTGGAAGAGTTTACTGAACCATGTCATTAACGCGTCCAGTGTCAATGTTTTTAAAGATTGGTACGTTTGGTATTATTATGGATTTTAGGTATTATTATGGTTTTTATTGTCATTGCATATTTCATGTCACTCTTGTTAAGGTGTAGTAAGCTGCGCTGCATTGTGTGTATGTTGTCATTATTAAACCATTTATGCCATTTATAAAGTGGAAAAAGTTGCATGAGTACCTTTGAGGCTTTTTTTTATTATTGTAAGTAGAAAATGACAGTGATACACTTTGTCAACAATTGCTGCCAGTGGGGTAAAACAGGTTAATTTTCATAGAACAATTTGTGACATTTATGAGACTCAAGTGAATGATGATAAAAGGTAACAGCATGTCATATCACTGCCACACTCTGGGATGACGCACAGAGGAGGTACTGTTGTGTGGCTGGGGTGCCTGGCTGGCTTTTGTTTCTGTTTTCTGTCTTTCCTTCCAGGTGGCATGCGTTCAGGACTGAGTGGCTGATGTGTGGCTGAGTTATCAGGACCTCACCCTGATCACCTGAGGCTTGTCATGTGCAGCTCGTCAGGACTCACAGCTGTGGTGCATCTGTATGGATTGGGGCATGGTTGCATTTAAGTCTGGAGTACACAGTGTGTATTTGCCAGAGACTCGACCTTGTGACCAGACGGGTGAGATCGACGTTTGGAGAACCATCTCATCATTATGGACGCAGAGACCACACCAGGTTTGATGCCATGGTCTGTGAAAGAGGAGGGGGTGAGGTCTCACGCTCGTCAGCACACTTCCTGAAGTACTTTAGGTTTTGTGACTAACATGAGTACAGTCAGTAGATGTGGTGTCCCTCACACCTTATTATATTGAGCTGTTATGTTAGTCGTTTAATCAGCTTCCACTGCAGTGGAGAATTGAACTGGGTGTTCCATGCCTGCAGGGTGGGAAGCTGATTGGTGATTAAGCCAGGAAGTGTTTGCTGATTATGTACACCTTTGAGTGGTCTCTCTGTGTGTGGAGTGGTGGACTCACATTATGGTTTCTTCTTTCACAGACTCGGTTGGTCGCGGCCACCTGGGGGGTGTCGGCGGGGTCCTTGGGTCCGAACTGTTCTGGCTCCGGACCGTTTGTGCTGCTGGGAGCGCGCCGTTTTTCCACCTCGCCAGACTGCGCACTTATTGGTTATTAATTGAGCAATCACTGTTATGTCATTAAATTCTGTTATCCTTTGAACCGTGCTCTGTTTCCTTTATGCTGGATCCTGTCAAACGCTGGTCGGTGCTCCGACTGTGTCCGACACATAACAGGTACATTTTAATTGGAAAAAAAAATGTGTGCGTTAACTCACAGGTCATGATCTAATATAAAAGGCAGATTGTGTGTGTGTGTGTGTGTGTGTGTGTGTGTGTGTGTGTGTGTGTGTGTGTGTGTGTGTGTGTGTGTGAGTGCGTGTGCATGTTCGCACACGTACGCTTTCAACGTAAGGGCCCCAGTGACCTCCCCCTTGGTGCCCCCAGTCACCACACCAAGATTGGTGTTGATTGCTTCATTACTGTGGCTGTGCATAGTGAACACAAACCGTGCTGCATACATACATACATACGACGTCTGTCCAAAAAGTTTCGTACCTTTTTATTTTTTGCAAAAACCATATGGATTTGAATCACGTGTGATTGCATCAGCCAAGCTTGAACCTTCGTGCGCATGCGTGAGTTTTTTCACGCCTGTCGGTTGGGTCATTCGCCTGTGAGCAGGCTTTGAGTGAGCACTGGTCCACCCCTCTCGTCGGATTTTTATTGCGAATAAATGTCTGAACGATTTGGAGCTTTGCTGCATCAAATTTTTCCAGAAACTGTGAGAGACCTCCAGGTGGACACCATTCGGAAAATTTAGATGGCTTTCAGCGATGATTTTATGGGGATTACACAGATTACACAGAATGGGAGGCAGAGCCTTCAGCTTTCAATCAATCAATCAATCAATTTTTTTTTATATAGCGCCAAATCACAACAAACAGTTGCCCCAAGGCGCTTTATATTGTAAGGCAAGGCCATACAATAATTATGTAAAACCCCAACGGTCAAAACGACCCCCTGTGAGCAAGCACTTGGCTACAGTGGGAAGGAAAAACTCCCTTTTAACAGGAAGAAACCTCCAGCAGAACCAGGCTCAGGGAGGGGCAGTCTTCTGCTGGGACTGGTTGGGGCTGAGGGAGAGAACCAGGAAAAAGACATGCTGTGGAGGGGAGCAGAGATCGATCACTAATGATTAAATGCAGAGTGGTGCATACAGAGCAAAAAGAGAAAGAAACAGTGCATCATGGGAACCCCCCAGCAGTCTACGTCTATAGCAGCATAACTAAGGGATGGTTCAGGGTCACCCGATCCAGCCCTAACTATAAGCTTTAGCAAAAAGGAAAGTTTTAAGCCTAATCTTAAAAGTAGAGAGGGTGTCTGTCTCCCTGATCTGAATTGGGAGCTGGTTCCACAGGAGAGGAGCCTGAAAGCTGAAGGCTCTGCCTCCTATTCTACTCTTACAAACCCTAGGAACTACAAGTAAGCCTGCAGTCTGAGAGCGAAGCGCTCTATTGGGGTGATATGGTACTACGAGGTCCCTAAGATAAGATGGGACCTGATTATTCAAAACCTTATAAGTAAGAAGAAGAATTTTAAATTCTATTCTAGAATTAACAGGAAGCCAATGAAGAGAGGCCAATATGGGTGAGATATGCTCTCTCCTTCTAGTCCCCGTCAGTACTCTAGCTGCAGCATTTTGAATTAACTGAAGGCTTTTTAGGGAACTTTTAGGACAACCTGATAATAATGAATTACAATAGTCCAGCCTAGAGGAAATAAATGCATGAATTAGTTTTTCAGCATCACTCTGAGACAAGACCTTTCTGATTTTAGAGATATTGCGTAAATGCAAAAAAGCAGTCCTACATATTTGTTTAATATGCGCTTTGAATGACATATCCTGATCAAAAATGACTCCAAGATTTCTCACAGTATTACTAGAGGCCAGGGCAATGCCATCCAGAGTAAGGATCTGGTTAGACACCATGTTTCTAAGATTTGTGGGGCCAAGTACAGGCTTTCAGGCTCCTCTCCTGTGGAACCAGCTCGCAATTCAGATCAGGGAGACAGACACCCTCTCTACTTTTAAGATTAGGCTTAAAACTTTCCTTTTTGCTAAAGCTTATAGTTAGGGCTGGATCAGGTGACCCTGAACCATCCCTTAGTTATGCTGCTATAGACGTAGACTGCTGGGGGGTTCCCATGATGCATTGTTTCTTTCTCTTTTTGCTCTGTATGCACCACTCTGCATTTAATCATTAGTGATCGATCTCTGCTCCCCTCCACAGCATGTCTTTTTCCTGGTTCTCTCCCTCAGCCCCAACCAGTCCCAGCAGAAGACTGCCCCTCCCTGAGCCTGGTTCTGCTGGAGGTTTCTTCCTGTTAAAAGGGAGTTTTTCCTTCCCACTGTAGCCAAGTGCTTGCTCACAGGGGGTTGTTTTGACCGTTGGGGTTTTACATAATTATTGTATGGCCTTGCCTTACAATATAAAGCGCCTTGGGGCAACTGTTTGTTGTGATTTGGCGCTATATAAAAAAAATTGATTGATTGATTGATTGATTGATTAAGGAGTGCTCCAGCTGGTTTACAGACCGCCCACAGCATCTGAGAGCGCGGCGCGCTCCGAGCGCCAATCGACAGGCTCAAACCCCGCTGAAACAACCAGATCATTTCCAACGTGAAGGCTTTGTTGATCCGGGACGTCATCTAACTTTCACAAAAAAGGCAGAAGGCGTAGACATCAGCACTTTTTCGGCACATTCTACTGTTACAGGAGTTTTTTTCATGGAAAGAGAAGCGGAAGATTGCGCCACCATGCCGCTCATGGCGCAGGACAAAACCACCTCCGTGATGGTCTCACAGGACGGCTTTCAGATGGTTCAGACAGCTTCCGGTTGCTTTTCAGTCATGTGAGTATCTGAGAAATTGTGCATGAGCTGGACATGCCCCAACATGTCCTGTGAGGCTTCATCATAGCGTTGCCTTGCGCCATGTGGCTCCGCCGCAACGCGCGGAGTTCCTCCGCTCCTCTTTCCATGATAAAAACTCCTGTAACAGTGGAATGTGCCATTCATTTCTAAACTGGACGCTGTCTTGATCCGGTATGTCATCTGACTAGCACAGGAATTGCGGAATCAAATCAAATCAAATCAGTTTTATTTATATAGCGCCAAATCACAACAAACAGTTGCCCCAAGCCGCCTTATATTGTAAGGCAAAGCCATAGAATAATTACGGAAAAACCCCAACGGTCAAAACGACCCCCTGTGAGCAAGCACTTGGCAACAGTGGGAAGGAAAAACTCCCTTTTAACAGGAAGAAACCTCCAGCAGAACCAGGCTCATGGAGGGGCAGTCTTCTGCTGGGACTGGTTGGGGCTGAGGGAGAGAACCAGGAAAAAGACATGCTGTGGAAGAGAGCAGAGATCAATCACTAATGATTAAATGCAGAGTGGTGCATACAGAGCAAAAAGTAAGTAAGCCTGCAGTCTGAGAGCAAAGCGCTCTATTGGGGTGATATGGTACTATGAGGTCCCTAAGATAAGATGGGACCTGATTATTCAAAACCTTATAAGTAAGAAGAAGAATTTTAAATTCTATTCTAGAATTAACAGGAAGCCAGTGAAGAGAGGCCAATATGGGTGAGATATGCTCTCTCCTTCTAGTCCCCGTTAGTACTCTAGCTGCAGCATTTTGAATTAACTGAAGGCTTTTCAGGGAACTTTTAGGACAACCTGATAATAATGAATTACAATAGTCCAGCCTAGAGGAAATAAATGCATGAATTAGTTTTTCAGCATCACTCTGAGACAAGACCTTTCTAATTTTAGAGATATTGCGCAAATGCAAAAAAGCAGTCCCACATATTTGTTTAATATGCGCATTGAATGACATATCCTGATCAAAAATGACTCCAAGATTTCTCACAGTATTACTAGAGGTCAGGGTAATGCCATCCAGAGTAAGGATCAGACAGACAATCCTGCAGTTTAGCTAATTGGTGTGTGTCCTCTGGCTTCATGGATAGATAAAGCTGGGTATCATCTGCGTAACAATGAAAATTTAAGCAATGCCGTCTAATAATACTGCCTAAGGGAAAGTGAATAAAGTGAATAAAATTGGTTCTAGCACAGAACCTTGTGGAACTCCATAATTAACCTTAGTCTGTGAAGAAGATTCCCCATTTACATGAACAAATTGTAATCTATTAGACAAATATGATTCAAACCACCGCAGCGCAGTGCCTTTAATACCTATGGCATGCTCTAATCTCTGTAATAAAATTTCATGGTCAACAGTATCAAAAGCAGCACTGAGGTCTAACAGAACAAGCACAGAGATGAGTCCACTGTCTGAGGCCATAAGAAGATCATTTGTAACCTTCACTAATGCTGTTTCTGTACTATGATGAATTCTAAAACCTGACTGAAACTCTTCAAATAGACCATTCCTCTGCAGATGATCAGTTAGCTGTTTTACAACTACCCTTTCAAGAATTTTTGAGAGAAAAGGAAGGTTGGAGATTGGCCTATAATTAGCTAAGATAGCTGGGTCAAGTGATGGCTTTTTAAGTAATGGTTTAATTACTGCCACCTTAAAAGCCTGTGGTACATAGCCAACCAATAAAGATAGATTGATCATATTTAAGATCGAAGCATTAATTAATGGTAGGGCTTCCTTGAGCAGACTGGTAGGAATGGGGTCTGATAGACATGTTGATGGTTTGGAGGAAGTAACTAATGAAAATAACTCAGACAGAATAATCGGAGAGAGCTAGTAGCTACTCTGCACTGTGTTGGTATATGGCATTAGAGAACATAAAGAAGGAATCATATCCTTAAACCTAGTTACAGCGCTTTCTGAAAGACTTCTGAAAGATTTTGGAAGACGTGGACATCAGCACTGTTTCGGCACATTGAGGCAGACGTGCGGAGGAACTCCGCGCGTCGTGGCGGAGCCGCATGACGCAAAGCAACACTGTGATGAAGCCTCACAGAACATGTTGGGGCATGTCCAGCTCATGCACAACTTCTCGCATACTCACACGACTGAAAAGCAACCGGAAGCCGTCTGAAAGCCACCTGAAAGCCGTCCTGTGAGACCAACACGGAGGTGGTTTTGTCCCGCGCCATGAGCGGCATGGTGGCGCAATCCTCCACTTCTCTTTCCATGAAAAAACTCCTGTGACAGTAAAATGTGCCGAAAAAGTGCTGATGTCCATGCCTTCTGCCTTTTTTGTGAAAGTTAGACGACATCCCGGATCGACAAAGCCTTCACGTTGGAAATGATCTGGTTGTTTCAGCGGGGTTTGAGCCTGTCGATCAGTGCTTGGAGCGCGCCGTGCTCTCAGACGCTGTGGGCGGTCTTTAGACCGACTAGAGCACTCCTTAATCTGTATAATCCCCACAAAATCGTCGCTGAAAGCCATCTAAATTTTCCGAATGGTGTCCAGCTGGAGGTCTCTCACAGTTTCTGTAAAAATTTGATGCAGCAAAGCTCCAAATCGTTCAGACATTTATTCGCAATAAAAATCCGATGAGAGGGGTGGACCACTGCTCACACAAAGCCTGCTCATAGGCGAATGATGCAACCGACAGGCGTAAAAAAACTCACGTATGCGCACGAAGGTTCACGCTTGGCTGATGCAATCACACGTGATTCAAATCCATATGGTTTTTGCAAAAAATAAAAAGGTCCAATACTTTTTGGACAGACCTCGTACATACATACATTCATACATACGAGGTCTGTTAGAAAAGTATCCGACCTTTGGCCGGGGAAAAAACTGACTTACCTGGAGGGTTGGAAACCTAATCACCCTCAAAGTAGTCTCCTTGGGACTCCACACACTTCTCCCAGCGGTGTCGCCACTGTTGGAAGCATTCCAAAAAAGCCTCTTTTGGGATGGAGTGCAGCTCCGCCGTCGTTGCAGCCATGATGTCCTCCCTTGTCTCAAAACATGTTCCTTTTAATGGTGTTTTAATTTTTGGGAACAGCCAGAAGTCGCAAGGGGCCATGTCAGGAGAGTATGGAGCCTGTGGAACCACAGGAGTTTGGTTTTAACACAAAAAAGTCCAAATTAAGTTCAAGGAATGTGCTGGAGCATTGTCGTGGTGGAGGCGCCAATTTCCTGTGGCTCACAACTCCGGTCTCTTGCACCGTACAGCATTACGGAGGCAACGAAGGACATCCCTGTAATACTCCTTCTTTATTGTTTGACCCTGTGGTGCGTACTCATGGTGTACCACACCGCAGGAGTAAAAAAAAACAGTCAGCATTACCTTCACATTGCTGCGCACTTGGCGCGCCTTCTTCGGTCGTGGCGACGTGGAATGCTTCCACTGTGACGACTGGAATTTGGTTTCTGGGTCGTACCTGTACACCCAGGACTCATCACCGGTGATAATAGTGTCCATAAAGCTGGGATCAGTGTGAATGGAGTCCAGCATGTCCTATGAGACTTCAACACGGAGGTGCTTTTGGTCCGCCGTCAGCAACCTCGGCACGAACTTCGCAGCCACTCGCTTCATGCCCAAATCTTCTGTAACAATGGAATGTGCCGAAAAAGTACTAATGTCCACTTCCTCCGCAATTTCTTGGATGGTCACTCGATGGTCCCGCTCACCACAGCGTTCACTTTGGAAATGATCTCGTCATTTCGTCACGTCGATGGTCGGCCGGAGCACGGCTCGCTCTGCACCGTTACGCGTCCGTCTTTAAACCGGTTGTACCACTCCTTAATTTGTGTGGCGCCAATAGCTTCATCCCCGAAAGCTGTCTTTATTTTTCGAATGGTTTCCACTTGGCTGTCGCCACGTTTTTGGCATAATTTGATGCAATGCCGTTGCTCCAATCGTTCCGCCATTTTCCTTGCAATAAAAATCTGCCGAGCACACAGCACCACTCCTCACACAAAGGCTGCTCACAGGCGAATGACGCAACCGACAGGTGGGACAAAACTCACACATGCGCACTAAGGTTCAACGTTGATGCAATCACACGTGATTCAAATCCATAAAGTTTCTGAAAAAAATAAAAAGGTCGGAATGTTTTCTCACAGACCTTGTACATACATACATAGATTGCCTTTTATAGTTATAGATCACAACGCGCTCACTGGAGCCACGAAGAGCAACTATCAATCATAATTCAAGTTGTTGCAGTTGAGGATGTCCCAGAAAAAAATGAGCATTTTATGGGGTTCCTTGAGACTCTGAGAGCTCAACATCTCCTTTGGAGACTGTAGGGGGCAGTCTGATGATCATGGTGCAAATATGGAAGGGAAGAGGAAGGAAGTCCAAGTCAGACCTGTAGAAATAAATCAGAGCTGTGTTTGACTGTGTGACGTGTATATAAATAATAATATTTCTGTCTTGTTGATGGTTCAATTTGTTTCTTAAACTCAGTTAAATATGTCTGGGGGAGGGGGATTCGGTACCATAACAAAGCAGGGTTCGTCGGTGGTTCAAGTCCTGCAGCAGGAGCATCATCAGGTTAAGACTATACTTTCAGGGATCATTTCTATAGTCTCTGACTTGAGAAATCTGTTTCTAAAGTGTTCTGTCTCGCCAACCACGATGAAGAGTCCTGATACTTCTTCCTGAGCATGAAGTGGACAGAAAGAAATGATACATTTCATCTGCTTTCTGTCTTTGATGATTGTTTATTGTCTTCACTCAGGGGTGATGAGAGGAGGAGTATGGTCAGAGTGTTTCTAACACTGTGTACATGGAATTTAGTGTGTGGAAATCAACCAAAATATGTTTCCATTATCAGTCACTGTAGTGTGTTACTAAACACAGTGATGGATACTTAAAAAAAACTGCACAAAAAATGTGTTTTTGAGGTTACACATTTGTTGTTTACATAGCATTTAATGATGTATTCATGTTACAGTAAAGTTGGAAAATCCATTATTTGATAAGTGTGGATTCACTTAGTGAGCTCAGAAAACTAAATTAAATTTAGGACAATTTTTCAAATAGTTCATAATCAACCATTAATAATATCATCTTGTAAACACCATCCATATAATAAAAGGGTGTGTGTGTGTGTGTGTGTGTGTGTGTGTGTGTGTGTGTGTGTGTGTGTGTGTGTGTGTGTGTGTGTGTGTGTTCACTAAGGGTGTAACGGTACATGTATTTATATTGAACCATTTCAGTACTGGACGTTTGGTTCAGTACAGGGCTGTGCACAGGTTAGTTCGTGTTGCGTGTGTTTACATTCAATGTTCCAAACTTCTCGCTAAATCTCTAAATCTGGCGACTTTCCAAACCTTCTTGACGACTTATTTTCTCTAAGCAACTAGCGACAAATCTAGCTACTTTTTCTGGCGTTACCGGAGACTTTTCTGATGTTTGGCGAATGTAAGTGAAAGTCTCTGCTGTCACCAAGCGGCAGCGGGTCTCCCCCCCTCTTGCAGTGCTGCCTGCAGCAGCCTGAAAGCGCTGAGCGGAGGGATATCTACAATCCCCCTCAGTCACTCACTTGTTCAGTCCACTGACCTCGTTTGCTGCACTGTGATTAAATAGTCCCCAGACTTTGAGAAGCCCTGGCCTTGAGAAATTATTTTATTTTAATAAATGATGGCCAATTTTAATGGCAAAATAAATAAACAAACCAAGAATCAAGTTTATTTGTGGTTCTAAATATTTTAAAGGTGGTTTTACTCACTTTTTTGCCTCTCCCACAATGTTTTTGTTTTCAAAACTTTATTTAAAAAGATATATTAACAAACATTAAAAAAACAGTTTATAGAAAGAGATAGAAAATAAAATAAATTGTACAAAAGGGCATCTGTAACATCAGTTCTCTTAAAAAAAAAAACTCCTTATAGAGAGTGACAGTTTTGTTCAAATTAATTTTTCTGGCAAAAAATATGAAGGTTGAATAAAATTGAACAGGGCTTCATGCTGGAACAGTTGTGCTGCTGTTTACTTGTGGAAAGGTTTTGTTAAAAGCTGTTTAATGTTACAATAAATTGTTGGTTTAAACAACAAGCAAATGTAGGTTTTGCATTTTGTTCCCATACTGTACCGAAAATGAACCGAACCTGACCTCAGAACCGAGGTACGTACCAAAACATGATTTTTGTCTATCGTTACACCCCTAGTTTTTGCGTATGTACGCTTTCAACCTAAGGGCCCCAGTGACCTCCCCCTTGGTGCCCCCAGTCACCATACCAAGATTGGTGTTGATTGCTTAATTACTGCGGCTGTGCATAGTGAACACAAACCGTGCCGCATACATACATACATACATACATACATAGATTGCCTTTTATGTTTATAGATCACAACGCGCTCACTGGAGCCCTTATTTTCGCAGTTCATGTGGTGCTCATGTCAGGTAGTAAGCATCACATTTTACTTACTACGTAGTAGCGGCTGGCTAGGAAGTACTTTATTTATAATCCGAACGGACCAGCGAATGCCATGTGTGAGTCAAGGCGAGGGTGTTTTCAATTAAAATGTACCTGCTGTGTACAGCATGCAGACTGTCGATATGCCTCAAGATGTGAGGGGCGTTAGGTCGTAAAACCTCAAGTGCTAAACGGATGAAATGTAATAGAGCTGGGAAACATCTGCAGAGACCCTTATAGCATTATATATCCCAGAGCGTTGCAGTGATATGACATGCTGTCAGCTTTTTATCATCATTCACTTGAATCTCATGAATGTCCCAAATTGCTCTATGAAATTTAATGATGACAATTCTTCTCTATTACCTGTGCGTAGAACGGGTAACTCAGCTAGTATATAAAAAAGTATGGGAAATTACTAATCCAATTATAGTTTTTTCAACTGCTTACACACTTTTCCAAAGCTCTGTGCCATTTTCTCAAAACTTTACACACAAATCAAACTATAGCTCACACGAAATGCAAAAAGCGCCCTATCTCCTGCAAAATGAAACAGTACTTTATCACAGTCAGAAATGACTGTCACATGTGAATAAGTAACATCTACTGTTGTCATGTTTTGAACTGTAATGGAAAAAATGCAAAGATTTCCAATTGACAAATGAATGTGAGACAATATTAAGCCCCATTATATCAAAATAAAGTTTGTTTATCTGCCAAAAATGTGAGTTGTCCATTGAACAACTGCAGATGGAAAATTTGGAAAACAAAAATTGATTAATAACATTCTTTTTACCAAAATAGTAAAAGTAAGTCCCTTTGAATTTGAATAGTAAGGAAGGAGAAAAGGCCTTGTATCAGTTGGCCAGACAAAGGGACAGAGCTGGAAAGGATGTGCAGCAGGTTAGGGTGGTAAAAGATGCACGTGGTAATGTGCTGACAAGTGAGGAGTGTGTGCTGAGAAGGTGGAGGGAATATTTTGAAGAGCTGATGAATAAAGAAAATGAGCGAGAGAAAAGGCTGGATGATGTGGTGAGAGTAAATCAGAAAGTACAAGAGATTAGTAAGGAAGAAGTGAGGGCTGCTATGAAGAAGATGAAGAGAAGAAAGGTAGTTGGTCCAGATGACATTCCAGTGGAGGCATGGAAATGTCTACGAGAGATAGCAATAGAGTTTCTAACCAGATTGTTTAATAAAATCTTGGAAAGTGAGAGGATGCCTGAGGAGTGGAGATGAAGTGTGCTGGTTCCTATTTTCAAGAACAAGAGTGATGTGCAGAGCTGCAGTAACTACAGAGGCATAAAGTTGATCAGCCACAGCATTAAGTTATGGGAAAGAGTACTAGAAGCTAGGCTTAGAAAACAAGTGAAGATCTATGAGCATCAATATGGTTTCATGCTGAGAAAGAGCACTACGGATGCAATGTTTGCTCTGAGAATACTGTTGGAGAAGTACAGAGGCCAGAAAGAGTTACATTGTGTGTTTGTGGACTTAGAAAAAGCTTATGATAGGATGCCAAGAGAAGAGCTGTGGTATTATATGAGGAAGTCTGGAGTGTCAGAGAAGTATGTTAGGGTAGTGCAGGACATGTACAGGAATAGTGTGACAGTGGCAGGGGCGTGCTGGGAACATTTTTCAGCCCGGGAGTTTCATATCCAACCAGCCCAAAACCGTCAGCGCACAGAGATAATAAGAGTTCTGCTGTGGCATTTCAATCCAGCATTTATGTGCTGACTGACTGTGAAAATCGGGTGGCTTATAATCAGTGTTGCCACAGTTACTTTGAAAAAGTAATCCAATTACTGATTACTGATGACTCCTTGAAAAAGTAACTTAGTTACTTTACTGATTACTCAATTGTAAAAGTAACTAAGTTAGATTACTAGTTACTTTTTTAGTTACTTTCCCCAGCTGCCGACAACAACCCATGTCAACATGACAATGATACCTGTTTTGCCAAAACTCACTTTATAGTCACCCTTTCTTGACTTCAATGAAAACAAATACTTGTTTTATAAAAAGTAAAATAAATACCTCTTTCTTGACCTCATATTTAACTGTTGACAGCACTGTAACAGTAAAACTTGCAATTTCAAACCTACATTGTTTATAAATGTAACTATTAAATTCTAACATTTTTCTAACATTTAAATTCTCTAAACATTTTACTTGTCGAAATTATTATTATTTTAAGCAATATTAGTAGTTGTAGTACAAAACGGCTTCAAAACTGGACCTTTAATCTAGGGGTGTTGTGGGGGAGGGGGGCACATCCTTGCCCCACGCCCCCATTCCATCTGGATTCGCCCCTGCTTTGGCGTTTGAGCACAAAGAATGGATAACATTTATTTATGCAGAAAACAGGACCAGATTTACAGGTAAGAAAGTTTTATTGCGTTTTCACATCATGTGGTCCTCAGAAAAAGAGTTTAGATGCATTTGAGTGGAAAACAGTGTTAGTTGTTGACGCGTCGCGGAGGATCAGCTGTTTTTAACGACCAGATACAGAGCGGCTCAGCTCAGAATTCTAAATAAAGGAGGGGAAAAAGTATAAAAATGTCTTTGTAAAGCTCAGTGCAGGTGTGCTGATCACCGCGCTTTAAGAGGTGAGGACGAGTCGAGCAGCTGCAAAAAAACGCGGATGAAAAGCTCACAGTTCACTTAAAGTGGGCAGTTCAGTCGAACCCCGACCTCCTGCCCACGGACCAAGTTTAATGCTGCTATCGACCCACAATGAAAAATAATAGTAACGCACAGTGACATGGAGAAGTAACTTTAATCTGATTACTGATTTGGAAAGATTAACCCGTTAGATTACTCGTTACTAAAAAAAGTGGTCAGATTAGAGTAACGCGTTACCGGCATCACTGCTTATAATAGAAAGTAAAAGCTAGTTAGTTAAAACAAGAACGGTATTGTTAACTCACCATTTTTGGCCATTTTTCACTCCTGCGAGAATTTTTTGGAGTGCACCGAGTTTCAGCTTAATCGTGCGTCCTGCATCGTGCAGTCTACATGGAGTAACGAGCTGTGTTTAACATCTCACGACCACCTCCTGATGGGGAATCATATGGTCGGTTGAATATCAACCCTGTTTGATATTTTGGTCGGCCGTCGTGACTCGTGAGGGTTCCACGCTGCTGAAGCAGCGCTACAAGCATCTACGTGCTGATTACGTCGCGCACTGTGCGTGTGCAAACACCGGAGAGAGCAAACAGTGATCTCATGTAAAGTCTTGTGTGTTTTTTATTGCGTTCCCTCACAATAACCTAATATCATATTAAAGTTCATGTCTATCAGCGCGCACAGTGAGTGGAATCAGGTGGGGGGAGACTGAACGTATATGCACGCGCACACACACACACACACACACACACACACACACACACACACACACACACACACACACACACACACACACACACACACACACACAGCAGACAACAACAGGATTCACCACAGATGAGGGAATAAGTTGCTACACCTTGCGCAGCTGTATGACTCCGTATGAAATATAGTTTATTTATACAACAGTGTAAGTAGCAACACTGGTTATGAATGTTTATGTTTTCTTTTTTGTCCTCTCATGAATCACGTTGCTGTCTGCTGTGTGCGCGCGCGCATATGCGCTCAGTCTCCACCCACCTGATTTCACTCACTGTGCGCGCTGATAGACATGAAATACATTTTTTTTTAAAAAAGAAACGCGACCCCGACGTGTGGTTTTTGAAGGTACAATGTGAGCAGTCAGATCACATCAGAGCATCAGTGTGAGAACATGAATCGTGCGCTCTGAACTTTTAAACCCTGCGGTTTTGTCGCACACTTTGAGCTGGAGCCGAGTACAACAATTGAAAATATCGTACAGTGTATGCCCAGCCAAGTCAGTGTCTTTTTCTTTTTCTTAATCTAGCTTTTTCAGCTCCACCTGGCTTTTTTCCGTCCATCTTTTCCTTCACGGGCCACTCCTCCTGTACTTGCTAGTAGCGCAAGTCCCATCTGAGCACACAGGGCTTGGTTGGACTAAACTAACTGTAATGAATGCATAGGGGTGTTAAACATGTAATGGGATGTCCTTACCTCGGGCTTTGGAAAAGATAACATTGCAAAAGAAGCAGTCTTAAGTTATTTTCTTGTGAATTTTTGTGATTGTAACACATTTATAACACTTAATGTCTTTTCTTTAAGATACAGCAGCCCAAGTGTCTTGCTGTGTAGCCTAACAGTGGTGGTCATATATGTATGTCTATATTAACACCCCCTCACAACAGCCCCAGGTTGGACCAGCCCACCGGGAAAACTCCCGACTCTCCCGATTACCCAGCACGCGGTAGGACAGTGGTGAGATGCGCAGTCAGAATGACAGACTCATTCAAGGTGGAGGTGAGATTACAGGTGATGGACAGGTTGATGGATGAGATCAGACAGGAGTCCCCGTGGACTATGATGTTTGCAGATGACATTGTGATCTGTAGTGAGAGTAGAGAGCAAGTTGAGTTTTGTCTGGAGAGGTGGAGATATGCTTTGGAGAGAAGGGGAATGAAAGTCAGTAGAAACAAGGATGTGGATTTATGGATGTGCTGAGGGAGGACATGCAGGTGGTTGGTGTGACAGAGGAAGATACAGAGGACAGGGTGAGATGGAAACGATTGATCTGCTGTGGCGACCCCTAACGGGAACAGCTGAAAGACAAAGAAGACTTTCAATTAAGCAATCAGCACCATGTACAGTTTATAATTTTATTATATTTCTATTAAGCAACCACAATCAAAACTTTTCATTTATCAAGTGTCATTTTGCAAATGTAAAGTCATGTGTGGATCCTTGTGGAGAAGTTGGACCGGTTTCCCACTCAGTGCAGCATGGAAGCCTTCATAAATGTCATTCTCTTCTGGGAACCTGTTTCTTATCGCCATAACTGCACAGGCTGGAATCACCTTTCTGCATTTCCTCCCAAGTTTGCCACAGACCCACCAGGTAAAACTGTGGTAAGTTGAGTGTCTGTACAATCTGAAACAATAAAATTCAATAACTAAGAAAAATATTTTTGGACAATGCATTCAGAGTGAAACACTGCAATCATTGCTAATTTTATTATTATTCTACAATACAGTCAAAATACAATATGTATACATTTAATAATTATATATATATATATATATATATATATATATATATATATATATATATATATATATATATAATTATCCCAAGTGAGGCTTCAGAATTAGCTCATTGTGTAAAAACAGATGTGTGATATTTTCACTTTGTAAAAATGACAAAGCTGCAGTTAATGTCGATAAACTGTCCAGAGTTTATGTTTCTAAATGAAACCATGAGTGAAACTTGTCGGATGTTTCTTTGAGTGACGTGACGCGTTGGATCATGTTGTCTGATGATGAAATGACATTTATAAAGTTACATGAAGCTGTTTCACTTTTTCTCGTTGTTTACAAAACATTAGTATAGAATAATACAATGATCCAATTATCAGAGGGGTATTCCAGCAAACTCCATGAAACCAAATCCCCTCTTATTTTGACAAGTTGCAACTTTCTAGGCAAGGGTTTCATTCCAACAATCTCAGTAACGTCAAGTCTTGCTGAGTTACCGTAGTAACTTATACTTCTGAACTACTCTGGTCACTACTAGGCTAATTGTCAGGCTTAGCCTGAGTTGCCGCTGAACCAAACCTGTCAACTCTGGGAAATATCAGAGAGGGAGATATTTTTTGCCATAAACTTATAATGAATGTACAACCCAACCTTGAGCCCTGTAGAGTGTTGTGCATATTTTCTTTCTTTCTTATTAATTAGTTAATTAATCCTAATTAATTAATTGCACAGTATGTAAAATAGTAAATAAATGAATAAATTAAAAAGTCCAGTGGAGCTAAGTGCCACTCTTAGCAGCTTTGAGTTCATCTTTTCTCGGTTTGAAGTCACTGGCCTTGCAATCTAAGTTGAGTTTGAAAGTCAAAGTCAAAGTTAACTTTATTATCCCAGAAGGGAAATTCAGATGGTCAAGGTGCGTATAATACAGACAACTTCAGACAAGATAGACAAACTTAAAAACAGATAAATAAATAAAAGACAGATAAACACCCCCCTCCCCCATGCCTCTCTGGCTCCTCTCCACACAGCTAAGCTGCTGCATACCACACACACACACACACACACACACACACACACACACACACACACACACACACACACACACACACACACACACACACACACACACACACACACACACACAGATAGTACTACAGTGTCAAGTCCCCTGCTGAGAACTGTGTCTTTCATTAACAATTTTGCAGAGGGAACAAATGACTTGCTGAACCTGCTTGTCCTTATTTTCCTTTGTAGTAGCCTCCCCTTACCACGCTGGCTTTTAACTGAAATCTGTTATGTAAAGGGTGGGTACTGTCTGCAAGAATACTTTCAGCCTTGTGTAGTACGATATCTTGAAGCAGCTGATGTTTGATTGCACCCAATTATCCTACTAGCTGTTTTAATAATACATTGCAATTTATCCTGATCTTGTTTACACATACTACCAAAGACACAGACCAGACCAAAGGACAAGACACTCTGAAGTACAGACTTATAAAATAACTCTAAAATGTAGGTGTCAACACTAAAACTACGCAATTTTCTTAGGAAAAACATTCTTTGTTGAAGCTTCTTCACCTTAAAAACAGCACGTTTGTCAAATCTCAACTGTTCATTGCTTCCACTTGGGGGCGATGAAAGGAGTATGGTCTGAGTGGTTCTAACATCGTGTACATAGAATTTAGTGTGTGGAAATTAACCAATACATGGGCGATTTTAACATCCACACAGATGCTGAGAATGACAGCCTCAACACTGCATTTAATCTATTATTAGACTCTATTGGCTTTGCTCAAAATGTAAATGAGTCCACCCACCACTTTAATCATATCTTAGATCTTGTTCTGACTTATGGTATGGAAATAGAAGACTTAACAGTATTCCCTGAAAACTCCCTTCTGTCTGATCATTTCTTAATAACATTGAAGACAACTTTGGATGCTGTAGCTCCTCTGAAAAAGAGAGCTTTAAATCAGAAGTGCCTGACTCCGTGGTATAACTCACAAACTCGTAGCTTAAAGCAAATAACCAGTACGTTGGAGAGGAAATGGCATCTCACTAATTTAGAAGATCTTCACTTAGCCTGGAAAAAGAGTCTGTTGCTCTATAAAAAAGCCCTCCGTAAAGCTAGGACATCTTTCTACTCATCACTAATTGAAGAAAATAAGAACAACCCCAGGTTTCTTTTCAGCACTGTAGCCAGGCTGACAAAGAGTCAGAGCTCTATTGAGCTGAGTATTCCATTAACTTTAACTAGTAATGACTTCATGACTTTCTTTGCTAACAAAATTTTAACTATTAGAGAAAAAATTACTCATAACCATCCCAAAGACGTATCGTTATCTTGGCTGCTTTCAGTGATGCCGGTATTTGGTTAGACTCTTTCTCTCCGATTGTTCTGTCTGAGTTATTTTCATTAGTTACTTCATCCAAACCATCAACATGTCTATTAGACCCCATTCCTACCAGGCTGCTCAAGGAAGCCCTACCATTATTTAATGCTTCGATCTTAAATATGATCAATCTATCTTTGTTAGTTGGCTATGTACCACAGGCTTTTAAGGTGGCAGTAATTAAACCATTACTTAAAAAGCCATCACTTGACCCAGCTATCGTAGCTAATTACAGGCCAACCTCCAACCTTCCTTTTTTCTCAAAAATTCTTGAAAGGGTAGTTGTAAAACAGCTAACTGATCATCTGCAGAGGAATGGTCTGAAGAGTTTCAGTCAGGTTTTAGAATTCATCATAGTACAGAAACAGCATTAGTGAAGGTTACAAATGATCTTCTTATGGCCTCGGACAGTGGACTCATCTCTGTGCTTGTTCTGTTAGACCTCAGTGCTGCTTTTGATACTGTTGACCATAAAATTTTATTACAGAGATTAGAGCATGCCATAGGTATTAAAGGCACTGCGCTGCGGTGGTTTGAATCATATTTGTCTAATAGATTACAATTTGTTCATGTAAATGGGGAATATTCTTCACAGACTAAAGTTAATTATGGAGTTCCACAAGGTTCTGTGCTAGGACCAATTTTATTCACTTTATACATGCTTCCCTTAGGCAGTATTATTAGACGGTATTGCTTAAATTTTCATTGTTACGCAGATGATACCCAGCTTTATCTATCCATGAAGCCAGAGGACACACACCAATTAGCTAAACTGCAGGATT
>NW_022986300.1:0-27860 GCF_902500255.1 Thalassophryne amazonica | reverse complement strand
TTTTGCAAACACTGTATTACTAATACACAAAAAACACAATAAACAGGCTTGTTGTCAAAACTTACTAATTTGTTAAAAAATATTGGTCCAATCACCTTGCTGTTTTCAAGACATGAATCTTCTTGAAAAAATTAATAAGTACACCAAAAGGACGAGAGAGGCTGCTCCCCTTTTATTATATGGATGGTATTTACAAGATGATATTATTAACAATTGATTATGAAGTGTTTGCAAAATTGTATAATATATATAATACTAATAAATAAATGTGTCCTTATTCTACAGATTGCAGTGCTTTATGCTACTGCTGTGGTGAACATGTTGAAATTTCTTAGAGCTTCTTAAAATTATGTCCGTAGGTGTTTTGGATGTCTAAATTATGAGACAACATGACACCATAAGTGAGTGGTTGGGTTGTATTATGGGCTTCAAAATGCTGAGTTTCATAACATTTCAGTGATCCCTGAAATTTCTCCTGCATGTTTACAAAAAGCCGTTAACGTCAAATTTATTCATTAATTTTTTTTGTCTGGAGTCTGACTTGTGAATTTCAACCTTCAAATTAACATATAATATATATAATTTCTAACATATTCCTTAGTATAAATAACTTAGTGTTTTAAGAGTGTTTGTTATGGAGTGATACCTTAGTTTAAAGTTATTTAACCTAAGGAATCATTTCATAAAACAAATTAAAACTTTTTTTATGGAGTGATATGTTAGTGGAAGACTGAAATGCACAAGTCAAACTCCAGAAAAATTTCAATTATTATCAGCTTTTTGTGAATAAGCAGAAAACATTTTTGGAATTATTTCAACATTACTGTTGTCCAAAGTCATGAAGCTCAGCACTTTGAAGCCCATAATACAACTCAACCACTCACTTATGGTGTCATGATGTTTCATAATTTAGACATCAAAAATACCTACGAACATAATTTTAACAAGATCTAAGAAACTTCAACATGTTCACCACAGCAGTAGCATAAAGCACTGCAATCTGTAGAATAAGGACACATTTATTTATTAGTACATTTTACCCAGAATGCATTGCATTGGTCCAACTTGAAGTTGTGGCCAGTGATTGTTCACATTTCGGTGTGTGCATTGGTATTTTATTTTTTTAACGGTGAATATGGTTTAGTCTATTTAACTCTTTTATTTATAGAAGTGTTTTTCTTTTCTAAAAGCAGGTCTTTTTAGGTGAGTGTATTAACTGGATTAGTAATTTCTCATACTTTATTTATATACTGCCTGAGTTACCCATTCTATGCATGGGTCATAGAGAAGAATTTTAACCATGTTATTGTATATTTCATGTCACTTTAGTTAAGGTGTAGTAAGTTGCATTGCATTGTGTGTATGTTGTCATCATTAATTTTCATAGAGCAATTTGTGACATTTATGAGACTCAAAGGAATGATGATAAAAAGCTGACAGCATGTCATATCACTGCCACGCTCTGGGATATATAATGCTATTAGGGTCTCTGCAGATGTTTCTCAGCTCTATTACATTTCATCCATTTCATCCAACGTATCTTTGTCCCTCTGCAAAAAGGGGCACCACACTTGGACATAATACACAAAAAACACAATAAACAGGCTTGTTGTCAAAACTAAAAATTAATAAGTACACCAAAAGGACGAGAGGCTGCTCCCCTTTTATTATATGGATGGTATTTACAAGATGATATTATTAACAATTGATTATGAAGTGTTTGCAAAATTGTCCAAAATTTAATCTTGTTTTCTGAGCTCACTAAGTGAATCCACACTTCTCAGATAATGGATTTTCCACCTTTACCGCCTACATGAATGCAACCTTAAATGCCATTTAAACAACAGATGTAAGCTCCAAAACAAATTTTTTGTTGTTTGGTTTTTTAACTATCCATCAGTGTTGATTTACTGTCACAGAAACATCAATCAATCAATCAATTTTTTTTTTTATATAGCGCCAAATCACAACAAACAGTTGCCCCAAGGCGCTTTATATTGTAAGGCAAGGCCATACAATAATTATGTAAAACCCCAACGGTCAAAACGACCCCCTGTGAGCAAGCACTTGGCTACAGTGGGAAGGAAAAACTCCCTTTTAACAGGAAGAAACCTCCAGCAGAACCAGGCTCAGGGAGGGGCAGTCTTCTGCTGGGACTGGTTGGGGCTGAGGGAGAGAACCAGGAAAAAGACATGCTGTGGAGGGGAGCAGAGATCGATCACTAATGATTAAATGCAGAGTGGTGCATACAGAGCAAAAAGAGAAAGAAACAGTGCATCATGGGAACCCCCCAGCAGTCTACGTCTATAGCAGCATAACTAAGGGATGGTTCAGGGTCACCTGATCCAGCCCTAACTATAAGCTTTAGCAAAAAGGAAAGTTTTAAGCCTAATCTTAAAAGTAGAGAGGGTGTCTGTCTCCCTGATCTGAATTGGGAGCTGGTTCCACAGGAGAGGAGCCTGAAAGCTGAAGGCTCTGCCTCCCATTCTACTCTTACAAACCCTAGGAACTACAAGTAAGCCTGCAGTCTGAGAGCGAAGCGCTCTATTGGGGTGATATGGTACTACGAGGTCCCTAAGATAAGATGGGACCTGATTATTCAAAACCTTATAAGTAAGAAGAAGAATTTTAAGGTGAAGAAGCTTCAACAAAGAATGTTTTTCCTAAGAAAATTGCGTAGTTTTAGTGTTGACACCTACATTTTAGAGTTATTTTATAAGTCTGTACTTCAGAGTGTCTTGTCCTTTGGTCTGGTCTGTGTCTTTGGTAGTATGTGTAAACAAGATCAGGATAAATTGCAATGTATTATTAAAACAGCTAGTAGGATAATTGGGTGCAATCAAACATCAGCTGCTTCAAGATATCGTACTACACAAGGCTGAAAGTATTCTTGCAGACAGTACCCACCCTTTACATAACAGATTTCAGTTAAAAGCCAGCGTGGTAAGGGGAGGCTACTACAAAGGAAAATAAGGACAAGCAGGTTCAGCAAGTCATTTGTTCCCTCTGCAAAATTGTTAATGAAAGACACAGTTCTCAGCAGGGGACTTGACACTGTAGTACTATCTGTGTGTGTGTGTGTGTGTGTGTGTGTGTGTGTGTGTGTGTGTGTGTGTGTGTGTGTGTGTGTGTGTGTGTGTGTGTGTGTGTGTGTGTGTGTGTGTGTGTGTGTGTGTGTGTGTGTGTGTGTGTGTGTGTGGTATGCAGCAGCTTAGCTGTGTGGAGAGGAGCCAGAGAGGCATGGGGGAGGGGGGTGTTTATCTGTCTTTTATTTATTTATCTGTTTTTAAGTTTGTCTATCTTGTCTGAAGTTGTCTGTATTATACGCACCTTGACCATCTGAATTTCCCTTCTGGGATAATAAAGTTAACTTTGACTTTGACTTTCAAACTCAACTTAGATTGCAAGGCCAGTGACTTCAAACCGAGAAAAGATGAACTCAAAGCTGCTAAGAGTGGCACTTAGCTCCACTGGACTTTTTAATTTATTCATTTATTTACTATTTTACATACTGTGCAATTAATTAATTAGGATTAATTAACTAATTAATAAGAAAGAAAGAAAATATGCACAACACTCTACAGGGCTCAAGGTTGGGTTGTACATTCATTATAAGTTTATGGCAAAAAATATCTCCCTCTCTGATATTTCCCAGAGTTGACAGGTTTGGTTCAGCGGCAACTCAGGCTAAGCCTGACAATTAGCCTAGTAGTGACCAGAGTAGTTCAGAAGTATAAGTTACTACGGTAACTCAGCAAGACTTGACGTTACTGAGATTGTTGGAATGAAACCCTTGCCTAGAAAGTTGCAACTTGTCAAAATAAGAGGGGATTTGGTTTCATGGAGTTTGCTGGAATACCCCTCTGATAATTGGATCATTGTATTATTCTATACTAATGTTTTGTAAACAACGAGAAAAAGTGAAACAGCTTCATGTAATTTTATAAATGTCATTTCATCATCAGACAACATGATCCAACGCGTCACGTCACTCAAAGAAACATCCGACTAGTTTCACTCATGGTTTCATTTAGAAACATAAACTCTGGACAGTTTATCGACATTAACTGCAGCTTTGTCATTTTTACAAAGTGAAAATATCACACATCTGTTTTTACACAATGAGCTAATTCTGAAGCCTCACTTGGGATAATTATATATATATATATATATATATATATATATATATATATATATATATATATATATATATAATTATTAAATGTATACATATTGTATTTTGACTGTATTGTAGAATAATAATAAAATTAGCAATGATTGCAGTGTTTCACTCTGAATGCATTGTCCAAAAATGTTTTTCTTAGTTATTGAATTTTATTGTTTCAGATTGTACAGACACTCAACTTACCACAGTTTTACCTGGTGGGTCTGTGGCAAACTTGGGAGGAAATGCAGAAAGGTGATTCCAGCCTGTGCAGTTATGGCGATAAGAAACAGGTTCCCAGAAGAGAATGACATTTATGAAGGCTTCCATGCTGCACTGAGTGGGAAAACCGGTCCAACTTCTCCACAAGGATCCACACATGACTTTACATTTGTAAAATGACACTTGATAAATGAAAAGTTTTGATTGTGGTTGCTTAATAGAAATATAATAAAATTATAAACTGTACATGGTGCTGATTGCTTAATTGAAAGTCTTCTTTGTCTTTCAGCTGTTCCCGTTAGGGGTCGCCACAGCAGATCAATCGTTTCCATCTCACCCTGTCCTCTGTATCTTCCTCTGTCACACCAACCACCTGCATGTCCTCCCTCAGCACATCCATAAATCCACATCCTTGCTTCTACTGACTTTCATTCCCCTTCTCTCCAAAGCATATCTCCACCTCTCCAGACAAAACTCAACTTGCTCTCTACTCTCACTACAGATCACAATGTCATCTGCAAACATCATAGTCCACGGGGACTCCTGTCTGATCTCATCCATCAACCTGTCCATCACCTGTAATCTCACCTCCACCTTGAATGAGTCTGTCATTCTGACTGCGCATCTCACCACTGTCCTACCGCGTGCTGGGTAATCGGGAGAGTCGGGAGTTTTCCCAGTGGGCTGGTCCAACCTGGGGCTGTTGTGAGGGGGTGTTAATATATACATACATATATGACCACCACTGTTAGGCTACACAGCAAGACACTTGGGCTGCTGTATCTTAAAGAAAAGACATTAAGTGTTATAAATGTGTTACAATCACAAAAATTCACAAGAAAATAACTTAAGACTGCTTCTTTTGCAACGTTATCTTTTCCAAAGCCCGAGGTAAGGACATCCCATTACATGTTTAACACCCCTATGCATTCATTACAGTTAGTTTAGTCCAACCAAGCCCTGTGTGCTCAGATGGGACTTGCGCTACTAGCAAGTACAGGAGGAGTGGCCCGTGAAGGAAAAGATGGACGGAAAAAAGCCAGGTGGAGCTGAAAAAGCTAGATTAAGAAAAAGAAAAAGACACTGACTTGGCTGGGCATACACTGTACGATATTTTAAACCGCAGGGTTTAAAAGTTCAGAGCGCACGATTCATGTTCTCACACTGATGCTCTGATGTGATCTGACTGCTCACATTGTACCTTCAAAAACCACACGTCGGGGTCGCGTTTCTTTTTTTAAAAAAAATGTATTTCATGTCTATCAGCGCGCACAGTGAGTGAAATCAGGTGGGTGGAGACTGAGCGCATATGCGCGCGCGCACACAGCAGACAGCAACGTGATTCATGAGAGGACAAAAAAGAAAACATAAACATTCATAACCAGTGTTGCTACTTACACTGTTGTATAAATAAACTATATTTCATACGGAGTCATACAGCTGCGCAAGGTGTAGCAACTTATTCCCTCATCTGTGGTGAATCCTGTTGTTGTCTGCTGTGTGTGTGTGTGTGTGTGTGTCTGTGTCTGTGTGTGTGTGTGTGTGTGCGCGTGCATATACGTTCAGTCTCCCCCCACCTGATTCCACTCACTGTGCGCGCTGATAGACATGAACTTTAATATGATATTAGGTTATTGTGAGGGAACGCAATAAAAAACACACAAGACTTTACATGAGATCACTGTTTGCTCTCTCCGGTGTTTGCACACGCACAGTGCGCGACGTAATCAGCACGTAGATGCTTGTAGCGCTGCTTCAGCAGCGTGGAACCCTCACGAGTCACGACGGCCGACCAAAATATCAAACAGGGTTGATATTCAACCGACCATATGATTCCCCATCAGGAGGTGGTCGTGAGATGTTAAACACAGCTCGTTACTCCATGTAGACTGCACGATGCAGGACGCACGATTAAGCTGAAACTCGGTGCACTCCAAAAAATTCTCGCAGGAGTGAAAAATGGCCAAAAATGGTGAGTTAACAATACCGTTCTTGTTTTAACTAACTAGCTTTTACTTTCTATTATAAGCAGTGATGCCGGTAACGCGTTACTCTAATCTGACCACTTTTTTTAGTAACGAGTAATCTAACGGGTTAATCTTTCCAAATCAGTAATCAGATTAAAGTTACTTCTCCATGTCACTGTGCGTTACTATTATTTTTCATTGTGGGTCGATAGCAGCATTAAACTTGGTCCGTGGGCAGGAGGTCGGGGTTCGACTGAACTGCCCACTTTAAGTGAACTGTGAGCTTTTCATCCGCGTTTTTTGCAGCTGCTCGACTCGTCCTCACCTCTTAAAGCGCGGTGATCAGCACACCTGCACTGAGCTTTACAAAGACATTTTTATACTTTTTCCCCTCCTTTATTTAGAATTCTGAGCTGAGCCGCTCTGTATCTGGTCGTTAAAAACAGCTGATCCTCCGCGACGCGTCAACAACTAACACTGTTTTCCACTCAAATGCATCTAAACTCTTTTTCTGAGGACCACATGATGTGAAAACGCAATAAAACTTTCTTACCTGTAAATCTGGTCCTGTTTTCTGCATAAATAAATGTTATCCATTCTTTGTGCTCAAACGCCAAAGCAGGGGCGAATCCAGATGGAATGGGGGCGTGGGGCAAGGATGTGCCCCCCTCCCCCACAACACCCCTAGATTAAAGGTCCAGTTTTGAAGCCGTTTTGTACTACAACTACTAATATTGCTTAAAATAATAATAATTTCGACAAGTAAAATGTTTAGAGAATTTAAATGTTAGAAAAATGTTAGAATTTAATAGTTACATTTATAAACAATGTAGGTTTGAAATTGCAAGTTTTACTGTTACAGTGCTGTCAACAGTTAAATATGAGGTCAAGAAAGAGGTATTTATTTTACTTTTTATAAAACAAGTATTTGTTTTCATTGAAGTCAAGAAAGGGTGACTATAAAGTGAGTTTTGGCAAAACAGGTATCATTGTCATGTTGACATGGGTTGTTGTCGGCAGCTGGGGAAAGTAACTAAAAAAGTAACTAGTAATCTAACTTAGTTACTTTTACAATTGAGTAATCAGTAAAGTAACTAAGTTACTTTTTCAAGGAGTCATCAGTAATCAGTAATTGGATTACTTTTTCAAAGTAACTGTGGCAACACTGATTATAAGCCACCCGATTTTCACAGTCAGTCAGCACATAAATGCTGGATTGAAATGCCACAGCAGAACTCTTATTATCTCTGTGCGCTGACGGTTTTGGGCCGGTTGGATATGAAACTCCCGGGCTGAAAAATGTTCCCAGCACGCCCCTGCCACTGTCACACTATTCCTGTACATGTCCTGCACTACCCTAACATACTTCTCTGACACTCCAGACTTCCTCATATAATACCACAGCTCTTCTCTTGGCATCCTATCATAAGCTTTTTCTAAGTCCACAAACACACAATGTAACTCTTTCTGGCCTCTGTACTTCTCCAACAGTATTCTCAGAGCAAACATTGCATCCGTAGTGCTCTTTCTCAGCATGAAACCATATTGATGCTCATAGATCTTCACTTGTTTTCTAAGCCTAGCTTCTAGTACTCTTTCCCATAACTTAATGCTGTGGCTGATCAACTTTATGCCTCTGTAGTTACTGCAGCTCTGCACATCACTCTTGTTCTTGAAAATAGGAACCAGCACACTTCATCTCCACTCCTCAGGCATCCTCTCACTTTCCAAGATTTTATTAAACAATCTGGTTAGAAACTCTATTGCTATCTCTCCTAGACATTTCCATGCCTCCACTGGAATGTCATCTGGACCAACTACCTTTCTTCTCTTCATCTTCTTCATAGCAGCCCTCACTTCTTCCTTACTAATCTCTTGTACTTTCTGATTTACTCTCACCACATCATCCAGCCTTTTCTCTCGCTCATTTTCTTTATTCATCAGCTCTTCAAAATATTCCCTCCACCTTCTCAGCACACACTCCTCACTTGTCAGCACATTACCACGTGCATCTTTTACCACCCTAACCTGCTGCACATCCTGTCCAGCTCTGTCCCTTTGTCTGGCCAACTGATACAAGGCCTTTTCTCCTTCCTTACTATTCAAATTCAAAGGGACTTACTTTTACTATTTTGGTAAAAAGAATGTTATTAATCAATTTTTGTTTTCCAAATTTTCCATCTGCAGTTGTTCAATGGACAACTCACATTTTTGGCAGATAAACAAACTTTATTTTGATATAATGGGGCTTAATATTGTCTCACATTCATTTGTCAATTGGAAATCTTTGCATTTTTTCCATTACAGTTCAAAACATGACAACAGTAGATGTTACTTATTCACATGTGACAGTCATTTCTGACTGTGATAAAGTACTGTTTCATTTTGCAGGAGATAGGGCGCTTTTTGCATTTCGTGTGAGCTATAGTTTGATTTGTGTGTAAAGTTTTGAGAAAATGGCACAGAGCTTTGGAAAAGTGTGTAAGCAGTTGAAAAAACTATAATTGGATTAGTAATTTCCCATACTTTTTTATATACTAGCTGAGTTACCCGTTCTACGCACAGGTAATAGAGAAGAATTGTCATCATTAAATTTCATAGAGCAATTTGGGACATTCATGAGATTCAAGTGAATGATGATAAAAAGCTGACAGCATGTCATATCACTGCAACGCTCTGGGATATATAATGCTATAAGGGTCTCTGCAGATGTTTCCCAGCTCTATTACATTTCATCCGTTTAGCACTTGAGGTTTTACAACCTAACGCCCCTCACATCTTGAGGCATATCGACAGTCTGCATGCTGTACACAGCAGGTACATTTTAATTGAAAACACCCTCGCCTTGACTCACACATGGCATTCGCTGGTCCGTTCGGATTATAAATAAAGTACTTCCTAGCCAGCCGCTACTACGTAGTAAGTAAAATGTGATGCTTACTACCTGACATGAGCACCACATGAACTGCGAAAATAAGGGCTCCAGTGAGCGCGTTGTGATCTATAAACATAAAAGGCAATCTATGTATGTATGTATGTATGTATGTATGTATGCGGCACGGTTTGTGTTCACTATGCACAGCCGCAGTAATTAAGCAATCAACACCAATCTTGGTATGGTGACTGGGGGCACCAAGGGGGAGGTCACTGGGGCCCTTAGGTTGAAAGCGTACATACGCAAAAACTAGGGGTGTAACGATAGACAAAAATCATGTTTTGGTACGTACCTCGGTTCTGAGGTCAGGTTCGGTTCATTTTCGGTACAGTATGGGAACAAAATGCAAAACCTACATTTGCTTGTTGTTTAAACCAACAATTTATTGTAACATTAAACAGCTTTTAACAAAACCTTTCCACAAGTAAACAGCAGCACAACTGTTCCAGCATGAAGCCCTGTTCAATTTTATTCAACCTTCAAGTGAGTAAAACCACCTTTAAAATATTTAGAACCACAAATAAACTTGATTCTTGGTTTGTTTATTTATTTTGCCATTAAAATTGGCCATCATTTATTAAAATAAAATAATTTCTCAAGGCCAGGGCTTCTCAAAGTCTGGGGACTATTTAATCACAGTGCAGCAAACGAGGTCAGTGGACTGAACAAGTGAGTGACTGAGGGGGATTGTAGATATCCCTCCGCTCAGCGCTTTCAGGCTGCTGCAGGCAGCACTGCAAGAGGGGGGGAGACCCGCTGCCGCTTGGTGACAGCAGAGACTTTCACTTACATTCGCTAAACATCAGAAAAGTCTCCGGTAACGCCAGAAAAAGTAGCTAGATTTGTCGCTAGTTGCTTAGAGAAAATAAGTCGTCAAGAAGGTTTGGAAAGTCGCCAGATTTAGAGATTTAGCGAGAAGTTTGGAACATTGAATGTAAACACACGCAACACGAACTAACCTGTGCACAGCCCTGTACTGAACCAAACGTCCAGTACTGAAATGGTTCAATATAAATACATGTACCGTTACACCCTTAGTGAACACACACACACACACACACACCCTTTTATTATATGGATGGTGTTTACAAGATGATATTATTAATGGTTGATTATGAACTATTTGAAAAATTGTCCTAAATTTAATTTAGTTTTCTGAGCTCACTAAGTGAATCCACACATCAAATAATGGATTTTCCAACTTTACTGTAACATGAATACATCATTAAATGCTATGTAAACAACAAATGTGTAACCTCAAAAACACATTTTTTGTGCAGTTTTTTTTAAGTATCCATCACTGTGTTTAGTAACACACTACAGTGACTGATAATGGAAACATATTTTGGTTGATTTCCACACACTAAATTCCATGTACACAGTGTTAGAAACACTCTGACCATACTCCTCCTCTCATCACCCCTGAGTGGAGACAATAAACAATCATCAAAGACAGAAAGCAGATGAAATGTATCATTTCTTTCTGTCCACTTCATGCTCAGGAAGAAGTATCAGGACTCTTCATCGTGGTTGGCGAGACAGAACACTTTAGAAACAGATTTCTCAAGTCAGAGACTATAGAAATGATCCCTGAAAGTATAGTCTTAACCTGATGATGCTCCTGCTGCAGGACTTGAACCACAGACGAACCCTGCTTTGTTATGGTACCGAATCCCCCTCCCCCAGACATATTTAACTGAGTTTAAGAAACAAATTGAACCATCAACAAGACAGAAATATTATTATTTATATACACGTCACACAGTCAAACACAGCTCTGATTTATTTCTACAGGTCTGACTTGGACTTCCTTCCTCTTCCCTTCCATATTTGCACCATGATCATCAGACTGCCCCCTACAGTCTCCAAAGGAGATGTTGAGCTCTCAGAGTCTCAAGGAACCCCATAAAATGCTCATTTTTTTCTGGGACATCCTCAACTGCAACAGCTTGAATTATGATTGATAGTTGCTCTTCGTGGCTCCAGTGAGCGCGTTGTGATCTATAACTATAAAAGGCAATCTATGTATGTATGTACAAGCTCTGTGAGAAAACATTCCGACCTTTTTATTTTTTTCAGAAACTTTAGGGATTTGAATCACGTGTGATTGCATCAGCCAACCTTGAACCTTAGTGCGCATGCGTGAGTTTTGTCCCACCTGTCGGTTGCGTCATTCGCCTGTGAGCAGCCTTTGTGTGAGGAGTGGTGCTGTGTGCTCGGCAGATTTTTATTGCAAGGAAAATGGCGGAACGATTGGAGCAACGGCATTGCATCAAATTATGCCAAAAACGTGGCGACAGCCAAGTGGAAACCATTCGAAAAATAAAGACAGCTTTCGGGGATGAAGCTATTGGCGCCACACAAATTAAGGAGTGGTACAACCGGTTTAAAGACGGACGCGTAACGGTGCAGAGCGAGCCGTGCTCCGGCCGACCATCGACGTGACGAAATGACAAGATCATTTCCAAAGTGAACGCTGTGGTGAGCGGGACCATCGAGTGACCATCCAAGAAATTGCGGAGGAAGTGGACATTAGTACTTTTTCGGCACATTCCATTGTTACAGAAGATTTGGGCATGAAGCGAGTGGCTGCGAAGTTCGTGCCGAGGTTGCTGACGGCGGACCAAAAGCACCTCCGTGTTGAAGTCTCATAGGACATGCTGGACTCCATTCACACTGATCCCAGCTTTATGGACACTATTATCACCGGTGATGAGTCCTGGGTGTACAGGTACGACCCAGAAACCAAATTCCAGTCGTCACAGTGGAAGCATTCCACGTCGCCACGACCGAAGAAGGCGCGCCAAGTGCGCAGCAATGTGAAGGTAATGCTGACTGTTTTTTTTACTCCTGCGGTGTGGTACACCATGAGTACGCACCACAGGGTCAAACAATAAAGAAGGAGTATTACAGGGATGTCCTTCGTTGCCTCCGTAATGCTGTACGGTGCAAGAGACCGGAGTTGTGAGCCACAGGAAATTGGCGCCTCCACCACGACAATGCTCCGGCACATTCCTTGAACTTAATTTGGACTTTTTTGTGTTAAAACCAAACTCCTGTGGTTCCACAGGCTCCATACTCTCCTGACATGGCCCCTTGCGACTTCTGGCTGTTCCCAAAAATTAAAACACCATTAAAAGGAACATGTTTTGAGACAAGGGAGGACATCATGGCTGCAACGACGGCGGAGCTGCACTCCATCCCAAAAGAGGCTTTTTTGGAATGCTTCCAACAGTGGCGACACCGCTGGGAGAAGTGTGTGGAGTCCCAAGGAGACTACTTTGAGGGTGATTAGGTTTCCAACCCTCCAGGTAAGTCAGTTTTTTCCCTGGCCAAAGGTCGGATACTTTTCTAACAGACCTCGTATGTATGAATGTATGTATGTACGAGGTCTGTCCAAAAAGTATTGGACCTTTTTATTTTTTGCAAAAACCATATGGATTTGAATCACGTGTGATTGCATCAGCCAAGCGTGAACCTTCGTGCGCATACGTGAGTTTTTTCACGCCTGTCGGTTGCATCATTCGCCTATGAGCAGGCTTTGTGTGAGCAGTGGTCCACCCCTCTCATCGGATTTTTATTGCGAATAAATGTCTGAACGATTTGGAGCTTTGCTGCATCAAATTTTTACAGAAACTGTGAGAGACCTCCAGCTGGACACCATTCGGAAAATTTAGATGGCTTTCAGCGACGATTTTGTGGGGATTATACAGATTAAGGAGTGCTCTAGTCGGTCTAAAGACCGCCCACAGCGTCTGAGAGCACGGCGCGCTCCAAGCACTGATCGACAGGCTCAAACCCCGCTGAAACAACCAGATCATTTCCAACGTGAAGGCTTTGTCGATCCGGGATGTCGTCTAACTTTCACAAAAAAGGCAGAAGGCATGGACATCAGCACTTTTTCGGCACATTTTACTGTCACAGGAGTTTTTTCATGGAAAGAGAAGTGGAGGATTGCGCCACCATGCCGCTCATGGCGCGGGACAAAACCACCTCCGTGTTGGTCTCACAGGACGGCTTTCAGGTGGCTTTCAGACGGCTTCCGGTTGCTTTTCAGTCGTGTGAGTATGCGAGAAGTTGTGCATGAGCTGGACATGCCCCAACATGTTCTGTGAGGCTTCATCACAGTGTTGCTTTGCGTCATGCGGCTCCGCCACGACGCGCGGAGTTCCTCCGCACGTCTGCCTCAATGTGCCGAAACAGTGCTGATGTCCACGTCTTCCAAAATCTTTCAGAAGTCTTTCAGAAAGCGCTGTAACTAGGTTTAAGGATATGATTCCTTCTTTATGTTCTCTAATGCCATATACCAACACAGTGCAGAGTAGCTACTAGCTCTCTCCGATTATTCTGTCTGAGTTATTTTCATTAGTTACTTCCTCCAAACCATCAACATGTCTATCAGACCCCATTCCTACCAGTCTGCTCAAGGAAGCCCTACCATTAATTAATGCTTCGATCTTAAATATGATCAATCTATCTTTATTGGTTGGCTATGTACCACAGGCTTTTAAGGTGGCAGTAATTAAACCATTACTTAAAAAGCCATCACTTGACCCAGCTATCTTAGCTAATTATAGGCCAATCTCCAACCTTCCTTTTCTCTCAAAAATTCTTGAAAGGGTAGTTGTAAAACAGCTAACTGATCATCTGCAGAGGAATGGTCTATTTGAAGAGTTTCAGTCAGGTTTTAGAATTCATCATAGTACAGAAACAGCATTAGTGAAGGTTACAAATGATCTTCTTATGGCCTCAGACAGTGGACTCATCTCTGTGCTTGTTCTGTTAGACCTCAGTGCTGCTTTTGATACTGTTGACCATGAAATTTTATTACAGAGATTAGAGCATGCCATAGGTATTAAAGGCACTGCGCTGCGGTGGTTTGAATCATATTTGTCTAATAGATTACAATTTGTTCATGTAAATGGGGAATCTTCTTCACAGACTAAGGTTAATTATGGAGTTCCACAAGGTTCTGTGCTAGAACCAATTTTATTCACTTTATTCACTTTCCCTTAGGCAGTATTATTAGACGGCATTGCTTAAATTTTCATTGTTACGCAGATGATACCCAGCTTTATCTATCCATGAAGCCAGAGGACACACACCAATTAGCTAAACTGCAGGATTGTCTGTCTGATCCTTACTCTGGATGGCATTACCCTGACCTCTAGTAATACTGTGAGAAATCTTGGAGTCATTTTTGATCAGGATATGTCATTCAATGCGCATATTAAACAAATATGTGGGACTGCTTTTTTGCATTTGCGCAATATCTCTAAAATTAGAAAGGTCTTGTCTCAGAGTGATGCTGAAAAACTAATTCATGCATTTATTTCCTCTAGGCTGGACTATTGTAATTCATTATTATGAGGTTGTCCTAAAAGTTCCCTGAAAAGCCTTCAGTTAATTCAAAATGCTGCAGCTAGAGTACTAACGGGGACTAGAAGGAGAGAGCATATCTCACCCATATTGGCCTCTCTTCACTGGCTTCCTGTTAATTCTAGAATAGAATTTAAAATTCTTCTTCTTACTTATAAGGTTTTGAATAATCAGGTCCCATCTTATCTTAGGGACCTCATAGTACCATATCACCCCAATAGAGCGCTTTGCTCTCAGACTGCAGGCTTACTTACTTTTTGCTCTGTATGCACCACTCTGCATTTAATCATTAGTGATTGATCTCTGCTCTCTTCCACAGCATGTCTTTTTCCTGGTTCTCTCCCTCAGCCCCAACCAGTCCCAGCAGAAGACTGCCCCTCCATGAGCCTGGTTCTGCTGGAGGTTTCTTCCTGTTAAAAGGGAGTTTTTCCTTCCACTGTTGCCAAGTGCTTGCTCACAGGGGGTCGTTTTGACCGTTGGGGTTTTTCCGTAATTATTCTATGGCTTTGCCTTACAATATAAGGCGGCTTGGGGCAACTGTTTGTTGTGATTTGGCGCTATATAAATAAAACTGATTTGATTTGATTTGATTCCGCAATTCCTGTGCTAGTCAGATGACATACCGGATCAAGACAGCGTCCAGTTTAGAAATGAATGGCACATTCCACTGTTACAGGAGTTTTTATCATGGAAAGAGGAGCGAGGAACTCCGCGCGTTGCGGCGGAGCCACATGGCGCAAGGCAACGCTATGATGAAGCCTCACAGACATGTTGGGGCATGTCCAGCTCATGCACAATTTCTCAGATACTCACATGACTGAAAAGCAACCGGAAGCTGTCTGAACCATCTGAAAGCCGTCCTGTGAGACCATCACGGAGGTGGTTTTGTCCTGCGCCATGAGCGGCATGGTGGCGCAATCTTCCGCTTCTCTTTCCATGAAAAAAACTCCTGTAACAGTAGAATGTGCCGAAAAAGTGCTGATGTCTACGCCTTCTGCCTTTTTTGTGAAAGTTAGATGACGTCCCGGATCAACAAAGCCTTCACGTTGGAAATGATCTGGTTGTTTCAGCGGGGTTTGAGCCTGTCGATTGGCGCTCAGAGCGCGCCGCGCTCTCAGATGCTGTGGGGCGGTCTGTAAACCAGCTGGAGCACTCCTTAATCAATCAATCAATCAATCAATAAATTTTTTTATATAGCGCCAAATCACAACAAACAGTTGCCCCAAGGCGCTTTATATTGTAAGGCAAGGCCAAGCTGTCTGAACCATCTGAAAGCCGTCCTGTGAGACCATCACGGAGGTGGTTTTGTCCTGCGCCATGAGCGGCATGGTGGCGCAATCTTCCGCTTCTCTTTCCATGAAAAAAACTCCTGTAACAGTAGAATGTGCCGAAAAAGTGCTGATGTCTACGCCTTCTGCCTTTTTTGTGAAAGTTAGATGACGTCCCGGATCAACAAAGCCTTCACGTTGGAAATGATCTGGTTGTTTCAGCGGGGTTTGAGCCTGTCGATTGGCGCTCAGAGCGCGCCGCGCTCTCAGATGCTGTGGGGCGGTCTGTAAACCAGCTGGAGCACTCCTTAATCAATCAATCAATCAATCAATAAATTTTTTTATATAGCGCCAAATCACAACAAACAGTTGCCCCAAGGCGCTTTATATTGTAAGGCAAGGCCATACAATAATTATGTAAAACCCCAACGGTCAAAACAACCCCCTGTGAGCAAGCACTTGGCTACAGTGGGAAGGAAAAACTCCCTTTTAACAGGAAGAAACCTCCAGCAGACCAGGCTCAGGGGGGGCAGTCTTCTGCTGGGACTGGTTGGGGCTGAGGGAGAGAACCAGGAAAAAGACATGCTGTGGAGGGGAGCAGAGATCGATCACTAATGATTAAATGCAGAGTGGTGCATACAGAGCAAAAAGAGAAAGAAACAATGCATCATGGGAACCCCCCAGCAGTCTACGTCTATAGCAGCATAACTAAGGGATGGTTCAGGGTCACCTGATCCAGCCCTAACTATAAGCTTTAGCAAAAAGGGAAAGTTTTAAAGCCTAATCTTAAAAGTAGAGAGGGTGTCTGTCTCCCTGATCTGAATTGCGAGCTGGTTCCACAGGAGAGGAGCCTGAAAGCCTGTACTTGGCCCCACAAATCTTAGAAACATGGTGTCTAACCAGATCCTTACTCTGGATGGCATTGCCCTGGCCTCTAGTAATACTGTGAGAAATCTTGGAGTCATTTTTGATCAGGATATGTCATTCAAAGCGCATATTAAACAAATATGTAGGACTGCTTTTTTGCATTTACGCAATATCTCTAAAATCAGAAAGGTCTTGTCTCAGAGTGATGCTGAAAAACTAATTCATGCATTTATTTCCTCTAGGCTGGACTATTGTAATTCATTATTATCAGGTTGTCCTAAAAGTTCCCTAAAAAGCCTTCAGTTAATTCAAAATGCTGCAGCTAGAGTACTGACGGGGACTAGAAGGAGAGAGCATATCTCACCCATATTGGCCTCTCTTCATTGGCTTCCTGTTAATTCTAGAATAGAATTTAAAATTCTTCTTCTTACTTATAAGGTTTTGAATAATCAGGTCCCATCTTATCTTAGGGACCTCGTAGTACCATATCACCCCAATAGAGCGCTTCGCTCTCAGACTGCAGGCTTACTTGTAGTTCCTAGGGTTTGTAAGAGTAGAATGGGAGGCAGAGCCTTCAGCTTTCAGGCTCCTCTCCTGTGGAACCAGCTCCCAATTCAGATCAGGGAGACAGACACCCTCTCTACTTTTAAGATTAGGCTTAAAACTTTCCTTTTTGCTAAAGCTTATAGTTAGGGCTGGATGGGGTGACCCTGAACCATCCCTTAGTTATGCTGCTATAGACGTAGACTGCTGGGGGGTTCCCATGATGCACTGTTTCTTTCTCTTTTTGCTCTGTATGCACCACTCTGCATTTAATCATTAGTGATCGATCTCTGCTCCCCTCCACAGCATGTCTTTTTCCTGGTTCTCTCCCTCAGCCCCAACCAGTCCCAGCAGAAGACTGCCCCTCCCTGAGCCTGGTTCTGCTGGAGGTTTCTTCCTGTTAAAAGGGAGTTTTTCCTTCCCACTGTAGCCAAGTGCTTGCTCACAGGGGGTCGTTTTGACCGTTGGGGTTTTACATAATTATTGTATGGCCTTGCCTTACAATATAAAGCGCCTTGGGGCAACTGTTTGTTGTCATTTGGCGCTATATAAAAAAAAATTGATTGATTGATTGATTGAAAGCTGAAGGCTCTGCCTCCCATTCTGTGTAATCTGTGTAATCCCCATAAAATCATCGCTGAAAGCCATCTAAATTTTCCGAATGGTGTCCACCTGGAGGTCTCTCACAGTTTCTGGAAAAATTTGATGCAGCAAAGCTCCAAATCGTTCAGACATTTATTCGCAATAAAAATCCGACGAGAGGGGTGGACCAGTGCTCACTCAAAGCCTGCTCACAGGCGAATGACCCAACCAACAGGCGTGAAAAAACTCACGCATGCGCACGAAGGTTCAAGCTTGGCTGATGCAATCACACGTGATTCAAATCCATATGGTTTTTGCAAAAAATAAAAAGGTACGAAACTTTTTGGACAGACGTCGTATGTATGTATGTATGCAGCACGGTTTGTGTTCACTATGCACAGCCACAGTAATGAAGCAATCAACACCAATCTTGGTGTGGTGACTGGGGGCACCAAGGGGGAGGTCACTGGGGCCCTTACGTTGAAAGCGTACGTGTGCGAACATGCACACGCACTCACACACACACACACACACACACACACACACACACACACACACACACACACACACACACACACACACACACACACACACACACACAATCTGCCTTTTATATTAGATCATGACCTGTGAGTTAACGCACACATTTTTTTTTCCAATTAAAATGTACCTGTTATGTGTCGGACACAGTCGGAGCACCGACCAGCGTTTGACAGGATCCAGCATAAAGGAAACAGAGCACGGTTCAAAGGATAACAGAATTTAATGACATAACAGTGATTGCTCAATTAATAACCAATAAGTGCGCAGTCTGGCAAGGTGGAAAAACGGCGCGCTCCCAGCAGCACAAACGGTCCGGAGCCAGAACAGTTCGGACCCAAGGACCCCGCCGACACCCCCCAGGTGGCCGCGACCAACCGAGTCCGTGAAAGAAGAAACCATAATGTGAGTCCACCACTCCACACACAGAGAGACCACTCAAAGGTGTACATAATCAGCAAACACTTCCTGGCTTAATCACCAATCAGCTTCCCACCCTGCAGGCATGGAACACCCAGTTCAATTCTCCACTGCAGTGGAAGCTGATTAAACGACTAACATAACAGCTCAATATAATAAGGTGTGAGGGACACCACATCTACTGACTGTACTCATGTTAGTCACAAAACATAAAGTACCTCAGGAAGTGTGCTGACGAGCGTGAGACCTCACCCCCTCCTCTTTCACAGACCATGGCATCAAACCTGGTGTGGTCTCTGCGTCCATAATGATGAGATGGTTCTCCAAACGTCGATCTCACCCGTCTGGTCACAAGGTCGAGTCTCTGGCAAATACACACTGTGTACTCCAGACTTAAATGCAACCATGCCCCAATCCATACAGATGCACCACAGCTGTGAGTCCTGACGAGCTGCACATGACAAGCCTCAGGTGATCAGGGTGAGGTCCTGATAACTCAGCCACACATCAGCCACTCAGTCCTGAACGCATGCCACCTGGAAGGAAAGACAGAAAACAGAAACAAAAGCCAGCCAGGCACCCCAGCCACACAACAGTACCTCCTCTGTGCGTCATCCCAGAGTGTGGCAGTGATATGACATGCTGTCACCTTTTATCATCATTCACTTGAGTCTCATAAATGTCACAAATTGTTCTATGAAAATTAACCTGTTTTACCCCACTGGCAGCAATTGTTGACAAAGTGTATCACTGTCATTTTCTACTTACAATAATAAAAAAAAGCCTCAAAGGTACTCATGCAACTTTTTCCACTTTATAAATGGCATAAATGGTTTAATAATGACAACATACACACAATGCAGCGCAGCTTACTACACCTTAACAAGAGTGACATGAAATATACAATGACAATAAAAACCATAATAATACCTAAAATCCATAATAATACCAAACGTACCAATCTTTAAAAACATTGACACTGGATGCGTTAATGACATGGTTCAGTAAACTCTTCCACAAGGTGACAATTCTGTTGCTAAAAAAAATCTTTCTGATGTTCAATCTTGACCTAATAACCTTTAACAGAGTCAAGTGGCCTCTCAGAGCAGTGTAATCTGTAAATTGGAAAAATTGATTCTTATCAGCATTTTCGTGGCAGTTTAATATTTTATAAGCTTCAATAACTTTCTCAAAGTCTGGGGACTTGAGCCATGGGCTCTTCTGTTTTCTAATGTTGTAAGTCTGAGTTCCTTCAACCTATTTTCATCAGATAAATGTTCTAAACCGGGAACAGTTTTTGTTGCCCTGAGTTGAACTTCTAACGTATCTTTGTCCCTCTGCAAAAAGGAGCACCACACTTGCACACAATAAACACAAAAGCAGGTTTCTTGTCAAAACTTACTAATTTGTCCAAAAATATTGGTCCAATCACCTTGCTGTTTTCAAGACATGAATCATCTTGAAAAAATTAATAAGTACACCAAAAGGACCAGAGAGGCTGCTCCCCTTTTATTATATGGATGGTCTTTACAAGATGATATTGTTAACAATTAATTATGAACTATTTAAAAAAATTGTGCTAAATTTAATCTTGTTTTCTGGGCTCACTAACTGAATCCACACTTTTCAGTTAATGGATTTTCCACCTTTACCGCCTACATGAATGCAACCTTAAAAGTCATTTAAACAACAGATGTAAGCTCCAAAACAAATTTTTTGTTGTTTGGTTTTTTAACTATCCATCAGTGTTGATTTGCTGTCACAGAAACATGTATTGGTTAATTTCCACACACTAAATTCTATGTACACAATGTTAGAACCACTCAGACCATACTCCTCCTTTCATCGCCCCCAAGTGGAAGCAATGAACAGTTGAGATTTGACAAACGTGCTGTTTTTAAGGTGAAGAAGCTTCAACAAAGAATGTTTTTCCTAATCCAGCATTAAACACCATGCAAACAATAGATGCAACCTCAAAAACAAGTTTTTTTGTCTGTTTGCTTTTTTGTCTGATTTTGTGGTGAATAACACTTACGTAAAATTTATTTGTCAAGAAAACGTTTTGGTGAGTTACATGCACTGAATTCCATGTATGCAACATTTGAACCACTCTGAACATATTCCTCCTTTCTTTATTTCCTAGCAGAAATAATAAACAATCATCAATGACAGAAAGCCAATGAAACAAATCTTTTGTTTGTGTCTGTTTTACGCTTAGAAAGAAGCATAGAACAGAAAACTTCATGAGACCAAAGACTTCAGAAACACATTTGTGAAGTGAAAGACGACAGAAATGACTGAAAAGCCACCGAAAGCCATCTGAATCTTCCGAATGGTGGAAGAGCTGGGCATGTCACAACATGTCCTGTGAGGCTTCAACACGGTGGCGCTTTTGACACCCCTTTCAAAATGTAATACAAACAAACTACAATCGATCAAAATGTTTTTTTTCCTCCCAGAGATATGGAGAGACATTCATGCCAAAATGTCTGAAAGGAAATGCTTTTGACAAAAACTACAGATTTTATTCATTTTTATTTATGTCCAGAAATCAAGGATCCGGTGACCGATTTTGTATTTATTTACTTTAAGACTCAATAAAATGTTGTTGACAGAAAACCTGTAATGCCTACTTTTAGTACACAGAAAATTCACAATGAATGGGAAGAAAAGTGTTTGGGGCCAAAAAATAAACATAAAACAGTATTTACATAGATTAGAATACATACTAAGTTAACTATGAGTTGAAAAACAATATCGGATGATAACTATTTGTTTTTCTGTTTGTTTTGTTTACGTTTTTAGTTCAGAGTGACAGCTGCTCACAATGAAAACCATCCTCAACAAAAGAAAATGAGCTGATACAAATCAGTCAGTGATAAATATTGGCAACTTGCAAAGCAATTTTAAATGCAATTATCATTATCATCTGACCTGAAAATCAACAGTTATTGTAGTCAGGCCCCAAAATATACATATTTGCTGACATTAGTGTATATGCACATTTTATCACGCTCACAAACTGTGGTTAAAAAAAAAAGAAACTTCTGGTGATCTTGACCCACAAAGTAAATGTGGCTGTTGGAGTCAAGTGATCCAACATACGAGGTCTGTTAGAAAAGTATCCAACCTTTTTATTTTTTTCAAAAACCATATGGATTTGAATCACGTGTGATTGCATCAGCCAAGCTTGAACCTTCGTGCGAGTTTTTTCACGCCTGTCGGTTGCGTCATTCGCCTGTGAGCAGACTTTGTGTGAGCACTGGTCCACCCCTCTCGTTTTTTTATTGCGAATAAATGTCTGAACGATTTGGAGCTTTGCTGCATCAGTTTTTTTCCAGAAACTGTGAGAGACCTCCAGGTGGACACCGTTCGGAAAATTAATATTGTTGTGGGCTGGGGTGTTTGGCTGGCTTGGGTTTTGTTTTCTGTTTCTCCCACCAGGTGGTATGCATTCAGGACTGAGTGGCTGAGCATTAGGACCTCACCCTGAACACCTGAGGCTTGTTTTCACATGCAGGTCATCAGGACTCACAGCTGTGGTGTATTTTGTCTTGATCAGAGATTGCTGCATTTAAACCTTGAATGCACAGTGTGTGATTGCCAGAGACTCGACCTTGTGAGCAGACGTGTGAGATCGACATCAGGAGAACAATCTCACCATCACGGACGCAGAGACCGCTCCAGGTTTGACGCCACAGTCTGTGAAGGAGGATTGGGTGAGGTCTCACGCTCTTCAGCACACTTCCTGAGGTAATTCGGTTTTTGGTGACTTTTATGAAGTAATGACAGTGGATTTGGTGTCCCTCACACCTTGTTGTATCGAGCTGTCACGTTATGCTAATTGTCTAATCAGCTTCTGCTGCAGTGGAGATTTGAACTGAGTTGTTCCGTGCCTGCAGGGTGAGAAGCTGATGTATAGATTTAAGCCAGGAAGTGTTTGCTGATTGCGTGCACCTTTGAGTTGTGTCTCTCTGTGTGGAGTTGGACTCACCTCATGTTTTCTTTCTTCACAGACTTGGTTTGTCGCGGCCACCTGGGGGGTGTCGGCGGGGTCCCTGGGTCCGAACTGCTGTGGCTCCGGACCGTTTGCGCTGTTGAGAGCGCGCCGTGTTTCCACCTCACCAGACCGCGGACTTTTTGGTTGTTTAGCACTGCACACTGTTATGTTTATTAAATTCTGTTATCTTTTGAACCGTGCTCTGCTTATTTTATGCTGGGTCCTTTCAAACGCTGGGTCGGTGCTCCAACCGCGTCCGAAACATAACAGTAGTCTCTGGCCATTTAACAATGGACCAGCGGAAGCAGAGACGGTATTTTTGGCGGGAAGGCTGCAGCAGATGTTGGAGTTGATCCGAGATCAGTTGCGGGTGCTCTCCGTCCGGGTTGTGCGCGTTGGTGCGCGCATGGCGGAGTTTACAGCTTGGGTCGTGTCGCACCCCGCTGTTACGGCTGTAGCCCCGTCTCCTCCCGTGCAGCTGGCTCCGACGCCTGTTGTAGCAGCCCCGGTGGTTTTTGGTTTGCACTTTAAGCTGTTTGGTATAACCTGCTGTCATTTACAGCAGTGTGAATTGGTTTTTACTCTGTTACCACGGGGATTTTCTTATTTGGCACTTTGGCTCCCTCTGTTGGTGACAGAGTCACATTACCGTTCAGGTTCAAAGGATGGAAAACACAATGTTTTTCTATTCTTTGCACATGACGATGTAGGCCAATGTTAGTTTTTTTTTATTGGTCTATTATCCGTTTCTTGTTTTAGTATGAGGTGTTTTTATCAGGGGTTAATTTGTTGTTTTTGTGGGTTTTAAAGCACTGTGTGTGGTCTGGTGGAGTTAATTACCCAGGTGACTTTATGTTTGTCTGTTGGTCTTTTTTATTTCTTTTGGTTTCACCTCCCAGGGTTTGATGGGACGGTCCTCTAGGGGGTGATGGGGGGGTAATTGGGTTGTTTTTTCTTTTTTTTGTTTTTGTTGTTCCCTCTCTTCTCCTCTGGCTCCAGCCGTGTGAGCCGTACGTTGTTGGCGTTGCTGGAGTGGTGCAGTTTGGTTATGCTAGGCGTTTCCCAGGTAACCTCTGCAGTCGGGGGGGGGGGGGGGGGGGGTTGGGGTATTTTTTATTTTTTTACTTCCCTGTCTTCTCCTCTGGCCCCAGCCGTGTGAGCCGTAGGTTGTCGGCGTTGCTGGGGTGGTGCAGTTTGGTTGTGCTGGGCGTTTCCCAGGTGACCTCTGCATCCGGGAGGGGGGGGTTCGGGGTGTTTTTTTTTTTGTTGATTCCCTGTTCCACCTCCGGCTTCAGCGCACCTTTGAGCCGTATGCCATCGGCGTAGCTGAGGTTTGGGGCAGTGGATTATACCCGCAGCTGGTGGCTGGTTTAAAAGTAGGAGGGGTGGCACCGTCTTGTGCCGTATGCCATTACCGCTGTTCCACTCCTCCCAGTTGACTTTTGGGGTATAGTCATGGTTGGTGACACTGGACGTACTTCCAGTTTCCACTGCGCTGAGGGGGTGGGGTTGGGGTTGTTGTTTTGTTTGTATGTTTTTTTTTTCCCCCAGTTTCCGCCCTCAGGGTGTGACTGTGGTGTCCTCTGGGGGGGGAAGGGCTGTGGGTCCGTCTAGCCGTAGACGGCCGGGGCTGGGTCTGTTAGTCATGAGGGGGGGCGTCTCCTGGGGTTTGATGGAACGGTCCTCTGGGAGGTGCTGGGAGTCCCTGTGGGTGACTTTCGATCCCAGAGGGACCTCGGCTGTGGTTATTACTCCTGGAGCTGGTGGGATGTACTCTGGGGGGTGTTGGTCCCTACATGTCTTCCAGGGGGGGGTAAGAGTTTTTTTTGTTTGCAAGCTTAAGTTTGGGTTGTGTTTTTTCTTTTCTCCTCTTCCCGGGGTTTGATGGGACGGTCCTCTGGGGAGGGGGGGTTGGTATGGTTGTTTGTGTTTGTCTTTTTTTTGTTTTATGACTAAGCAGACTTTAACACATAGTCGGAAGAAGGCTGAGTGCACAGGTTCAAGAACTCCTGGCCAAAATTATGTGCTGGACATGCCCCAACATGTCCTGTGAGGCTTCATCACGGCGTTGCTTTGTGCCATGCGGCTCCACCGTGACGTACGGAATTCCGCTCCTCTTTCCATGACAAAAACTCCTGTAACAGTGGAATGTGCCGTTCATTTCTAAACTGGACGCTGTCTTGATCCGGTATGTCGTCTGACTAGCACAGGGATTGTGAAAAGACGTGGACATCAGCACTTTTTCGGCACATTGAGACAGATGTGCGGAGGAGTTCCGCGCGTCGCGGTGGAGCCGCATGGCGCAAAGCAATGCCGTGATGAAGCCTCACAGGACATGTTGGGGCATGTCCAGCTCATGCTCAATTTCTCGGATAATCACACGACTGAAAAGCAACCGACAGCCATCTGAAATCCACCTGAAAGCCGTCCTGTGAGACCAACATGGAGGTGGTTTTGTGCCGCGTAATGAACGGCTCTATAGCGCGTCCCTCCGCTTTTCTTTCCATGAAAAAACTCCTGTAACAGTGGAATGTGCCGAAAAAGTGCTGATGTCCACGCCTTCTGCCTTTTTGTGAAAGTCAGAGGACGTCCCGGATCAACAAAGCCTTCACGTTGGAAATGATCTGGTTGTTTGAGCCTGTCGATCGGCGCTCGGAACGCGGCGTGCTCTCAGCAGTTGTGGGAAGTCTTTAAACCGTCTGGATCACTCCTTAATCTGTGTAATCTAATGGTCTATTTGAAGATTTCAGTCAGGTTTTAGAATTCATCATAGTACAGAAACAGCATTAGTGAAGGTTACAAATGATCTTCTTATGACCTCAGACAGTGGTCTCACCTCTGTGCTTGTTCTGTTAGACCTCAGTGCTGCTTTTGATACTGTTGACCATAAAATTTTATTACAGAGATTAGAGCATGCCATAGGTATTAAAGGCACTGCGCTGCGGTGGTTTGAATCATATTTGTCTAATAGATTACAATTTGTTCATGTAAATGGGGAATCTTCTTTACAGACTAAGGTTAATTATGGAGTTCCACAAGGTTCTGTGCTAAGACCAATTTTATTCACTTTATACATGCTTCCCTTAGGCAGTATTATTAGACGGTATTGCTTAAATTTTCATTGTTACGCAGATTATACCCAGCTTTATCTATCCATGAAGCCAGAGGACACACACCAATTAGCTAAACTGCAGGATTGTCTTACAGACATAAAGACATGGATGACCTCTAATTTCCTGCTTTTAAACTCCGATAAAACTGAAGTTATTGTACTTGGCCCCACAAATCTTAGAAACATGGTGTCTAACCAGATCCTTACTCTGGATGGCATTACCCTGACCTCTAGTAATACTGTGAGAAATCTTGGAGTCATTTTTGATCAGGATATGTCATTCAAAGCGCATATTAAACAAATATGTAGGACTGGTTTTTGCATTTACGCAATATCTCTAAAATTAGAAAGGTCTTGTCTCAGAGTGATGCTGAAAAACTAATTCATGCATTTATTTCCTCTAGGCTGGACTATTGTAATTCATTATTATCAGGTTGTCCTAAAAGGTCCCTGAAAAGCCTTCAGTTAATTCAAAATGCTGCAGCTAGAGTACTAATGGGGACTAGAGGGAGAGAGCATATCTCACCCATATTGGCCTCTCTTCATTGGCTTCCTGTTAATTCTAGAATAGAATTTAAAATTCTTCTTCTTACTTATAAGGTTTTGAATAATCAGGTCCCATCTTATGGGGTTTTACATAATTATTGTATGGCCTTGCCTTACAATATAAAGCGCCTTGGGCAACTGTTTGTTGTGATTTGGCGCAATATAAAAAAAAAAAAAAAAGAAAAAAATTTAAATTGAATGAATCCCCATAAAATCATCCCTGAAAGCCATATTAATTTTCCAGACGGTGTCCACCTGGAGGTCTCTCACAGTTTCTGGAAAAAAAATTGATGCAGCAAAGCTCCAAATCGTTCAGACATTTATTCGCAATAAAAAAACGATGAGAGGGGTGGACCAGTGCTCACACAAAGCCTGCTCACAGGCGAATGACGCAACCGACAGGTGTGAAAAAACTCACGCATGCGCACGAAGGTTCAAGCTTGGCTGATGCAATCACACGTGATTCAAATCCATATGGTTTTTGAAAAAATAAAAAGGTCGGATACTTTTCTAACAGACCTCATAATGTACATAAGCAGTTTGTTGACAGGGAGTTACATACAGCAGAAGTGTTCACGGTCACATTAGTAAATAGACGTTTATTCTACTTCGATCATATGTGATGTGAACGTACTCTACAATAAAACATTTAAAAACCCGATGAGTCATTTGTTTATTTAGAACACAAACACTGCTTCTTGCACATGGGTACACAGTGCGAGCAGCTGCGCGATGTGGTTACACATATGGTTACACATCGAAAATAAAAAAAATACATGCCACCTATGGGATTTGAACCTGCACTTTCCAAAAGCCCTGATTGTCAACCAGAAAGTTTACCACTGAGCTACCATCACTGTGCAGTAAAATGTGATGGAAAATGCTTGATATCAAGAATGACATGGATGTATTTAAGAAAAAATAAAACCACACACCATGTAAAAACACCACATTTTATTGAATCCCTCTTATCAAGCGGACAATACAAATATGATCCGTCTGTTCCTCTGTAGATGATCCATGGTCACAGACGTACAGTCATGAAATGACATGAATGAGAAGCAGGGTGCTGTTATCATGTCCATATCTGGTGGCGGCATGTCCAGCTGGCTGTGCGCGCATGTCCTGCCTGAAACGCGTGTCTTGTGGATGGTGCAAGAGAGATAGCGGACATCAGAAATCTCTGTTTGCACTTGTTTGTAAGTGCTTTTTGCATTTACTGTGTTGCCTTAATTTATGTGTTGTGGAAAACATTTAGAATGAATCCACAACACGCACACGGGTGATTCTTTAACTACGGGCACTATTGGGCTT